>NW_027315565.1:83791-147757 GCF_039878825.1 Excalfactoria chinensis
TGGGGGGGGGGGGGGGAGGGGGGGACAATGGGGGGGATATGGGGGGATACGGGGGGGGACGTGGGGGGTCCCGAGTCCAGGGATCAGTGCCCTAAAGCCATTCGTGTGTGCTCTGCCCTATATACAGCCCCACATCCAGCTCCATAACTGCCCCACACATACTGCCCTATACATACATACAGCCCTATAACAGCCCCACACATACAGCCCCACACATACGGCCCTACACACATACAGCCCTATACACATATAGCCCTATACACAGCCCCACACATACAGCCCTATAACCGCCCCACACATACAGCTCTATACATATAGCCCTATAACAGCCCCACATATACAACCCCACACATACAGTCCTATACACAGCCCCACACATACAGCCCTATACACACAGCCCTATAACAGCCCCACACATACAGCCCTATAACAGCCCCACATATACAGCCCTATACACATACAGCCCTATACACATACAGCCCTATACACAGCCCCACACATACAGCCCTATAACAGCCCCACACATACAGCCCCATAACAGCCCCACACATACAGCCCCACACATACAGCCCTATACCCAGCCCCACACATACATACAACCCCACACATACAGCCCCACACATACAACCCCACACATACAGCCCTATACATACATACAGCCCTATACTCAGCCCCACACATACAGCCCTATACACAGCCCCACACATACAGCCCTATAACATACAGCCCCACACATACAGCCCTATAGCAGCCCCACACATACAGCCCCACACACATACAGCCCTATACACATACAGCCCTATACACAGCCCCACACATACAGCCCTATACACATACAGCCCTATACACAGCCCCACACATACAGCCCTATACACATACAGCCCTATAACAGCCCCACACATACAACCCCACACATACAGTCCTATACACACAGCCCTATAACAGCCCCACACATACAGCCCTATAACAGCCCCACATATACAGCCCTATACACATACAGCCCTATACACATACAGCCCTATACACAGCCCCTCACATACATACAGCCCCACACATACAGCCCTATAACAGCCCCACACACAACATACACCCCCCCATGTTATTTCCCCGATCCCTTTCTCCCCCCAATCCCATTCCCTGACCCAGTCCTGCCCCACTGACCCCATCCCTGCCCCACTGACCCCATTCCCTGACCCTATTCCCACCCCTCTGCCCCCATTCCCACCCCACTGATCCCATTCCCACCCCATTGATCCCATTCTGTCCCCCTGATCCCATTCCCACCCCACTGATCCCATTCTGTCCCTCTGCCCCCATTCCCACCCCACTGATCCCATTCCCTCCCCACTGATCCCATTCTATCCCTCTACCCCCATTCCCACCCCATTGATCCCATTCTATCCCACTGACCCCATTCCACCCCACTGATCCCATTCTGTCCCTCTGCCCCCATTCCCACCCCATTGATCCCATTCCCACCCCATTGATCCCATTCCCACCCCATTGATCCCATTCCCACCCCACTGATCCCATTCTGTCCTTCTGCCCCCATTCCCACCCCACTGATCCCATTCTGTCCCCCTGACTCCATTCCCACCCCATTGATCCCATTCTATCCCACTGACCCCATTCCCACCCCACTGATCCCATTCTGTCCCTCTGCCCCCATTCCCACCCCATTGATCCCATTCTGTCCCCCTGATCCCATTCCCACCCCACTGATCCCATTCTGTCCCTCTGCCCCCATTCCCACCCCATTGATCCCATTCTGTCCCCCTGATCCCATTCCCACCCCACTGATCCCATTCTGTCCCCCTGACACCATTCCTCCCCATTGATCCCATTCTGTCCCACTGATCCCATTCCCACCCCATTGATCCCATTCTGTCCCTCTGCCCCCATTCCCACCCCACTGATCCCATTCCCACCCCATTGATCCCATTCCCACCCCATTGATCCCATTCTATCCCTCTGACCCCATTCCCACCCCACTGATCCCATTCTGTCCCTCTGACCCCTTCCTCAACCCGCTGCCCCCTCCCCATCCCACAGCCCCCCATTCCCACCCCACTTCCCCCCTCCTCACCCCACTGTCCCCACTCTGACCCCACAGTCCCCACCCCCACCCCACTGCTCCCTTCCCCACCCCATTCCCCCCTCCCTGCCCCACAGACCCCATCCCAACCCCATTTCCCCGCCCCATAGACCCAATCCCAGCCCCATTTCCCCCCTCCCCACCCCACAGACCCCATTTCCCCCCTCCCTGCCCCACAGACCCCATCCCAGCCCCAAAGACCCCATCTCCCCCCTCCATCCCCACCCCATTTCCCCCTCCCCACCCCACAGACCCCATTTCCCCCCTCTCAACCCCATAGACCCCATCCCAGCCCCATTGACCCCCTCCCAACCCCACAGACCCCATCCCAGCCCCCTTTCCCCGCCCCATAGTCCCCATCCCCTCCCCATTTCCCCACTCCCCACCCCATAGACCCCATCCCAACCCCATTTCCCCACCCCACAGACCCCATCCCAGCCCCATTGACCCCCTCCCTGCCCCACAGACCCCCTCCCCACCCCATTTCCCCCCTCCCCACCCCACAGACCCCATCCCAAACCCACCAACCCCCCTCCCCGCCCCATAGACCCCATTTCCACCCTCCCCACCCCACAGACCCCATCCCCGCCCCATTTCCCCCCTCCCCGCCCCATAGACCCCCATCCAACCCCATTCCCCCCTCCCTGCCCCACAGACCCCATCCCAACCCCATTTCCCCACCCCATAGACCCAATCCCAGCCCCATTTCCCCCCTCCCCACCCCACAGACCCCATTTCCCCCCTCCCTGCCCCACAGACCCCATCCCAGCCCCAATGACCCCATCTCCCCCCTCCATCCCCACCCCATTTCCCCCTCCCCACCCCACAGACCCCATTTCCCCCCTCTCAACCCCATAGACCCCATCCCAGCCCCATTGACCCCCTCCCAATCCCACAGACCCCATCCCAGCCCCCTTTCCCCGCCCCATAGTCCCCATCCCCGCCCCATTTCCCCCCTCCCCACCCCACAGACCCCATTTCCCTCTCCCCACCCCACAGACCCCATCCCAACCCCATAGACACCATTCCAGCCCCATTTCCCCACCCCATAGTCCCCATCCCCGCCCCATTCCCCCCTCCCCACCCCACAGACCCCATTTCCCCCCTCCCCGCCCCATAGACCCCATCCCAGCCCCATTTCCCCACCCCATAGTCCCCATCCCCGCCCCATTTACCCCCTCCCCACCCCACAGACCCCATCCCAAACCCATTTCCCCCCTCCCCACCCCATAGACCCCATCCCAAACCCACCAACCCTCTCCCCGCCCCATAGACCCCATTTCCACCCTCCCCACCCCACAGACCCCATCCCCGCCCCATTTCCCCCCTCCCCGCCCCATAGACCCCCATCCAACCCCATTCCCCCCTCCCTGCCCCACAGACCCCATCCCAACCCCATTTCCCCACCCCATAGACCCAATCCCAGCCCCATTTCCCCCTCCCCGCCCCACAGACCCCATTTCCCCCCTCCCTGCCCCACAGACCCCATCCCAGCCCCAAAGACCCCATCTCCCCCCTCCATCCCCACCCCATTTCCCCCTCCCCACCCCACAGACCCCATTTCCCCCCTCTCAACCCCATATCCCCCCTCCCAGCCCCATATCCCCCCTCCCCACCCCATAGACCCCATATCAGCCCCATTTCCCCGCCCCATAGACCCCCACCCTATTTCCCCCCTCCCTGCCCCACAGACCCCATCCCCGCCCCATTTCCCCCCTCCCCACCCCACAGACCCCATTTCCCCCCTCCCCACCCCACAGACCCCATTTCCCCACCCCATAGACCCCATCCCCGCCCCATATCCCCCCTCCCCACCCCCCTCCCATCCCCCATAACCCCCCTCCCCCCCTATAATCCCCCCCATCCCGTTCCTCCCCGCCCCCCATGGCTCCTATCCGTCCCCATTGCCAGCTGGCCGCCGTGGCAGCCGCGATCCTACAGGGTGACACAGCACCAGAACGGCCCTATGGGGCGCCGGGGGTCCGGAGCGGCCCTAATAAGGGCATGGGCCGCATGTGAGTCACCCCATAGACGGCTGTGAGTCACCCCAGAGCCGGCTGACCGCAATGCGACCCCAAGGGGCAACGGAGGGGGGGCATAGAGGGATGGTCCCATAGGAAAACATATAGGGGTGGTCCCATAGGAACACATATAGGGTGATCCTATAGGAAAACAGATAGGGGTGGTACCATAGGAACTCATATAGGGTGGTCCTATAGGAACACATATGGGGGTGGTCCTATAGGAATACAGATAGGGGTGGTACCATAGGAACACATATAGGGTGATCCTATAGGAACACATATATGGGGGTGGTCCTATAGGGACACATATAGGGGTGGTACCATAGGAACACATATAGGGGTGATCCTATAGGAACACATATGGGTTGATCCTATAGGAACACATATGGGGGGGGGTCCCATAGGAACACATATAGGGTGGTCCTATAGGAATACAGATAGTGGTGGTACCATAGGAACACATATAGGGTGATCCTATAGGAACACATATAGGGGTGGGGCTATAGGGACACATATAGGGGTGGTACCATAGGAACACATATGGGGTGGTCCTATAGGAACACATATGGGGTGGTCCCATAGGAACACATATGGGGTGATCCTATAGGAACACATATAGGGTGATCCTATAGGAACACATATAGGGGTGGTCCTATAGGAACACAAATGGGGTGATCCTATAATAACACATATAGGGGTGATCCTATAATAACACATATAGGGTGATCCTATAGGAACGCATATAGGGGTGATCCTATAGGGACACATATAGGGGTGGTCCTATAGGAAAACATATAGGGGTGGGCCTATAGGAACACATACAGGGGTGGTACCATAGGAACACATAGAGGGGTGATCCTATAGGAACACATATAGGGTGGTCCTATAGGAACATATATAGGGTGGTCCTATAGGAATACAGATAGTGGTGGTACCATAGGAACACATATAGGGTGATCCTATAGGAACACATATGGGGGTGATGCTATAGGAACACATATAGGAGTGGTCCTATAGGAACACAAATGGGGTGATCCTATAATAACACATATAGGGGTGATCCTATAATAACACATATAGGGGTGGTCCTATAGGAAAACATACAGGGGTGATCCTATAGAAACACATATGGGGTGGTCCTATAGGAACACATATAGGGGTGGGGCTATAGGAACACATATGGGGTGTGATCCTATAGGAACACATATAGGGGTGGGCCTATAGGGACACATATAGGGGTGGACCCATAGGAACACATATAGGGGTGATCCTATAATAACACATATAGGGGTGGTCCTATAGGAACACATATAGGGGGTTCCTATAGGAACACATAGAGGGGTGGTCCTATAGGAACACATATGGGGGTGGTACCATAGGAACACATATAGGGGGGGGTCCTATAGGAACACAAATGGATGATCCTATAATAACACATATAGGGGTGATCCTATAATAACACATATGGGGTGGGCCTATAGGAACACATATAGGGTGGTCCTATAGGAACACATATAGGGGTGGTCCTATAGGAACACAAATGGGGTGATCCTATAATAACACATATAGGGGTGATCCTATAGGAACACATAGAGGGTGGTCCTATAGGGACACACATAGGGGTGGTACCATAGGAACACATATAGGGGTGGTCCTATAGGAACACATATGGGGTGATCCTATAATAACACATATAGGGTGGTCCTATAGGAACACATATAGGGTGGTCCTATAGGAACACATATGGGGGTGTTCCCATAGGAACACATATAGGTGTGGACCCATAGGAACACATATAGGGGTGATCCTATAATAACACATATAGGGGTGGTCCTATAGGAACACATATAGGGGGTTCCTATAGGAACACATAGAGGGGTGGTCCTATAGGAACACATATGGGGGTGGTTCTATAGGAACACATATAGGGGGGGGTCCTATAGGAACACATATGGGGTGATCCTATAGGAACACATATAGGAGTGATCCTATAATAACACATATAGGGGAGGTCCTATAGGAACACATATAGGGGTGGGCCTATAGGAAAACATGGGGGTGGTCCCATAGGAACACATATAGGGGTGGGGCTATAGGAACACATATGGGGTGGGCTTATAGGAACACATACAGGGGTGGTCCCATAGGAACACATATGGGGGTGGTCCTATAGGAACACATAGAGGGGTGGTCCTATAGGAACACATATGGGGGGTGGGGCTATAGGAACACATATAGGGGTGATCCTATAGGAACACATATGGGGGTGTGATGTGGGAACACAGCACTTTGGGGTCGTGGGATGTGATGGGAGGGTGATGTGATCCTATAGGAACCCAGACCGTGTCAGGAGGGTGATGTAGGATCAGGGGAATGTGGGGTCATGGGCTGTAATGGGATGGTGATGTGATCCTATAGGAACACAGACCATGTTGGGACCATGATGTGGGGTTATGGGATGGGGGATGGGATCACAGCCCTATTGGGACCATGATGTGGGGTTATGGGATGGGGGATGGGATCACAGCCCTATTGGGACCATGATGTGGGGTTATGGGATGGGGGATGGGATCACAGCCCTATTGGGACCATGATGTGGGGTTATGGGATGGGATCACAGCCCTATTGGGACCATGATGTGGGGATATGGGATGGGATCACAGCCCTATTGGGACCATGATGTGGGGTTATGGGATGGGAGCACAGCCCTATTGGGACCATGATATGGGATATGGGATGGGGGATGGGATCACAGCCCTATTGGGACCATGATGTGGGGTTATGGGATATGGGATGGGATCACAGCCCTATTGAGACCATGATGTGGGGTTATGGGATGGGGGATGGGATCACAGCCCTATTGGGACCATGATGTGGGGTTATGGGATGGGGGATGGGATCACAGCCCTATTGGGACCGTGATGTGGGGTTATGGGATGGGGGATGGGATCACAGCCCTATTGGGACCATGATGTGGGGTTATGGGATGGGATCACAGCCCTATTGGGACCATGATATGGGGTTATGGGATGGGGGATGGGATCACAGCCCTATTGGGACCATGATGTGGGGTTATGGGATGGGGGATGGGATCACAGCCCTATTGGGACCGTGATGTGGGGTTATGGGATGGGGGATGGGATCACAGCCCTATTGGGACCATGATGTGGGGTTATGGGATGGGATCACAGCCCTATTGGGACCATGATATGGGGTTATGGGATGGGGGATGGGATCACAGCCCTATTGGGACCATGATGTGGGGTTATGGGATGGGGGATGGGATCACAGCCCTATTGGGACCGTGATGTGGGGTTATGGGATGGGGGATGGGATCACAGCCCTATTGGGACCATGATGTGGGGTTATGGGATGGGGGATGGGATCACAGCCCTATTGGGACCATGATGTGGGGTTATGGGATGGGGGATGGGATCACAGCCCTATTGGGACCATGATATGGGGTTATGGGATGGGGGATGGGATCACAGCCCTATTGGGACCATGATGTGGGGTTATGGGATGGGGGATGGGATCACAGCCCTATTGGGACCATGATGTGGGGTTATGGGATGGGGAATGGGATCACAGACGTGTGGGTTGTGTGGAGTGGGAACATCTCCTGACCTTAATGAGCCCCCAGTTCATAATATAATTAGGGTCAGAACAATCCCTTGTGTCTAATTAGGGTCAGGACTTTCCCTTGTGTCTAATTAGGGTCAGGACTTTCCCATGTGTTTAATTAGGGTCAGGATGATCCCATGTGTCTAATTAGGGTTGGGACGATCCCTTGTGTCTAATTAGGGTCAGGTTGGATTGCTGACCTTCATGGTCTTCTCCAGCCTTAATGACCCCGTTGTTCTAATTAGGGTCACGGTGGTTGTTGGGGTTGGATCGGTGACCCCACAACTCTCTGCCCCCCTAATGACCCCGTGGTTCTAATTAGGGTGGAGGTGGGAGTCAATTGGACGGGATTGATGGCCTCCATCCCAACCCTGACCCCAACCCTTAAGTCTGACCCCAATCTTAACCCTGACCCCAAAACCAACCCTAAACCAGAACCCCAACCCCAAAACTTAAGTCTGACCCCAATCCCAAACCTTAATCCCTGACCCCTAATCCCATCACTGACCCTAATCCCAGCCCTGATCCCAACCCTTAACTTCAACCCCAATCCCATCCCAGACCCCAATCCCATCCCTGACCCCAATCCCATCCTTGACCCCAAATCCCATCCCTGACCCCAAATCCCATTCCTGACCCCAATCCCATCCCAGACCCCAATCCCATCCCTGACCCCAATCCCATTCCTTAACCTCAAATCCCATCTCTGACCCCAATCCCATCCCTACCCCAATCCCATTCCTGCCCCCAATCCCATTCCTGCCCCCAATCCCATTCCTGACCCCAATCCCATTCCTGACCCCAATCCCATCCCTACCCCAATCCCAACCCCAATTCAATCCCATCACTGACCCCAATCCCATCCCTGCCCCCAATCCCATTCCTGTCCCCAATCCCATCCCTGACCCCAATCCCATTTTAGATCCCAAATCCCATTCCTGACCCCAAATCCCATTCCTGACCCCAATCCCATTCCTGCCCCCAATCCCATCCCTGCCCCAAATCCCATCCCAGACCCCAATCCCATTTTAGATCCCAAATCCCATCCCAGACCCCAATCCCATTCCTGACCCCAATCCCATCCCTGACCCCAATCCCATCTTAGATCCGAAATCCCATTCCTAACCCCGATCCCATCCTTGGCCCCAATCCAATCCCTGATCCCAATCCCATCCCATCCCCCAATCCCATTCCTGACCCCCCAATCCCATCCCTGACCCCAATCCCATCCCTGACCCCAAATCCCATCACTGACCCCAATCCCATCCCTGACCCCAAATCCCATTCCTGACCCCAATCCCATCCGTGCCCCCGATCCCATATCTGACCCCAATGCCATCGCTGACCCCAATCCCAACTCCAATCCCAACCCTTAACCTTAACCCCAATCCCATCCCTGACCCCAATCCCATCTTAGATCCCAAATCCCATTCCTAACCCCGATCCCATCATTGACCCCAATCCCATCCCTGACCCCAATCCCATTCCTGTCCCTAATCCCATTCCTGACCCCAATCACATACCCAATTCAATCCCATCCCTGACCCCAATCCCATTCCTGACCCCAATCCCATTCCTGCCCTCAAATCCCATTCCTGACCCCAAACCCATCCCAGACCCCAATCCCATCTCTGACCCCAAATCCCATCCCTGACTCAAATCCCATCCCTGACCCCAATCCCATCCCTGACCCCAATCCCATCCCTGACTCAAATCCCATCATTGACCCCAATCCCATTCCTAACCCCAATCCCACTCCTGACCCCAATCCCATTCCTGACCCCAATCCCATTCCTGTCCCCAATCCCATCCCTGACCCCAAATCCCATCCCAGACCCCAATCCCATCCCAGACCCCAATCCCATCATTGACCCCAATCCCATACTAGACCCCAATCCCATCCCTGACCCCAATCCCAATCCTGACCCCAATCCCATCCCTGACCCCAAATCCCATTCCTGACCCCAATCCCATCCCTGACCCCAATCCCATCCCTACCCCAATCCCATTCCTGCCCCCCAATCCCATTCCTGACCCCCAATCCCATTCCTGACCCCCAATCCCATTCCTGACCCCCAATCCCATTCCTGACCCCAATCCCATTCCTGTCCCCAATCCCATCCCTGACCCCAAATCCCATCCCAGACCCCAATCCCATCCCAGACCCCAATCCCATCATTGACCCCAATCCCATACTAGACCCCAATCCCATCCCTGACCCCAATCCCAATCCTGACCCCAATCCCATCCCTGACCCCAAATCCCATTCCTGACCCCAATCCCATCCCTGACCCCAATCCCATCCCTACCCCAATCCCATTCCTGCCCCCCAATCCCATTCCTGACCCCCAATCCCATTCCTGACCCCCAATCCCATTCCTGCCCCCAATCCCATCCCAGACCCCAATCCCATCCCTGACCCCAATCCCATCTTAGATCCCAAATCCCATTCCTAAACCCGATCCCATCACTGACCCCAAATCCCATCCCAGACCCCAATCCCATCATTGACCCCAATCCCATACTAGACCCCAATCCCATCCCTGACCCCAATCCCAATCCTGACCCCAATCCCATCCCTGACCCCAAATCCCATTCCTGACCCCAATCCCATCCCTGACCCCAATCCCATCCCATCCCCCAATCCCATCCCTGACCCCAATCCCATTCCTGACCCCAATCCCATTCCTGACCCCAATCCCACTCCTGACCCCAATCCCATTCCTGCCCCAATCCCATCCCAGACCCCAAATCCCATCCCTGACCCCAATCCCATTCCTGACCCCAATCCCATCCCAGACCCCAAATCCCATCCCTGACCCCAATCCCATCCCTACCCCAATCCCAACCCCAATTCAATCCCATTCCTGACCCCAATCCCATCCCTGACCCCAATCACCTTCCCATCATTGACCCCAATCCCATCCCATCCCCCAATCCCATCTTAGATCCCAAATCCCATTCCTGACCCCAATCCCATTCCTGACCCCAATCCCACTCCTGACCCCAATCCCATCCCATCCCCCAATCCCATCCCTGACCCCAATCCCATTCCTGACCCCAATCCCATTCCTGACCCCAATCCCACTCCTGACCCCAATCCCATTCCTGCCCCAATCCCATCCCAGACCCCAAATCCCATCCCTGACCCCAATCCCATTCCTGACCCCAATCCCATCCCAGACCCCAAATCCCATCCCTGACCCCAATCCCATCCCTACCCCAATCCCAACCCCAATTCAATCCCATTCCTGACCCCAATCCCATCCCTGACCCCAATCCCATCATTGACCCCAATCCCATTCCTGCCCCCAATCCCACTCCTGACCCCAATCCCATCCCTGACCTCAATCCCATCCCTGACCCCGATCCCATCATTGACCCCGATCCCATCCCAGACCCCAAATCCCATCATTGACCCCAATCCCAACCCCAATTCAATCCCATCCCTGCCTCCAATCCAATTCTTGATCCCAATCCCAATCCTGACCCCAATCCCATCCCAGACCCCAATCCCATTTTAGATCCCAAATCCCATCCCTGACCCCATTCCTGACCCCAATCCCATTCTTGATCCCAATCCCATCCCTGACCCCAATCCCAATCCCAATTCAATCCCATCCCTGACCCCAAACCCGATTTTAGGCCCCGCCCCCACTCCGTATCCGATCCCTCCCCCCCCACGTGACCGCCGCTCCGTCCCCTCCTCTCTCTCTTTCTCTCCGCGCACGCGCAGTGTGGAGACGCGCCGGGGTGGGCGTGGCCATCAGCCGGCGCGCGCTTGAGGACGTGGCGCTTTCCAGCCAATCAACACCCGCGGCGGGGAAAGAGTGGGCGGGGCCACAAGGAGGCCACAAGGGGGGGCTGAGGGAGGGAGGCGGGACAACGCCCTGACGGGCGGCGAGTCGAACCAATCAGCTTGCCGCATTTGCAAGACGGCGAGGGGTGGGTACTCCCTGATTGGTCAGTGGGGGAGGAAGGCGGGAGCGTGCGGCGTGGCGCGGCGCTACTTCCGGTCGGTGGAGCGGAGCGGCGGGGAGAGGGGCGGCGGCGGCGGAGCGGCCGGTAATGGCGGAAGGGGGGGGGGGTGTCGGGATACGGGGGAGGGGGCGGGGCTTCGTTGCTATGGTGACAGCAGTGGGTGTTGCTACGGTAACGGAGGGGTCCGGGGGGGGGGGGTAACGGGGGTCGGGGGGGGGTTGGAGGAACGGGGTCCAACATGGCGGTGCCGGGGATCCCCGCGGTGGTCGGGGGGCGTCGGATCCGCGGGGACCCGCGGATCCGACGCCCCCCGACCACCGCGGGGATCCCCGGCACCGCCCCCGGTTGAGGACCCCCCCCCCCATTGGTTAAAGACCCCTCCCCCGTTAAAGACCCCCCCCCCCCAATGTTGAGGACCCCCCCCCCCCCCCCTCTGCGACCCTAAATGGCAATGGATTGAAATGACACGGTTGGGACCCCAAACTTATGGGGTCCCAAACCTTATAGGAGATTGGGATCCCCTATAGCCAAACCTTATAGGGGATTGGGATCCCCCATAGCCAAAGCAATGGGTTCCAGACCTCATGGTGTATTGGGATCCCCATGGCTGAACCTTATAGGGGATTGGGATCCCCCATTGCCAAACCTTATAGTGTATTGGGATCCCCAATGGCCAAAGCAATGGGTTCCAGACCTCATGGTGTATTGGGATACCCCATAGCCAAAGCAATGGGTCCTAAATTCACAGTGTATTGGGGTCCCCTACAGCCAAATCAATGGGTTCCAGACCTCAAGGTGTATTGGGATACTCCATGGTCAAAGCAATGGGTCCCAGACCTTGTAGTGCATTGGGATCTCCCAATGGCCAAACCAATGGGTCCTAAACTCACAGTGTGTTGGGGTCCCCAATGGCCAAAGCAATGGGTTCCAGACCTCAAGGTGTATTGGGATCTCCCATAGCCAAAGCAATGGGTCCCAAACCTCATGGTGTATTGGGATCCCCCATAGCCAAACCAATGGGTCCTAAACTCACAGTGTATTGGGATCCCCAATGGCCAAAGCAATGGGTTCCAGACCTCAAGGTGTATTGGGATACCCCATAGCCAAAGCAATGGGTCCTAAATTCACAGTGTATTGGGGTCCCCTACAGCCAAATCAATGGGTTCCAGACCTCATGATGTATTGGGATCCCCCATAGCCAAAGCAATGGGTCCTAAACTCAGAGTGTATTGGGGTCCCCTACAGCAAAATCAATGGGTCCCAAACCACAAGGTGTATTGGGATCTCCCATAGCCAAAGCAATGGGTTCCAGACCTCAAGGTGTATTGGGATCCCCCATAGCCAAAGCAATGGGTTCCAGACCTCAAGGTGTATTAGGATACCCCATAGCCAAATCAATGGGTCCCAAACCTCATGGTGTATTGGGATCCCCATGGCTGAACCTTATAGGGGATTGGGATCCCCCATTGCCAAACCTCATAGTGTATTGGGATCCTCAATGGCCAAATCAATGGGTTCCAGACCTCATGGTGCATTGGGATCTCCCATAGCCAAAGCAATGGGTCGCAAACCTCAAGGTGTATTGGGATCTCCCATAGCCAAAGCAATGGGTTCCAGACCTCATGGTGTATTGGGATCCCCCATAGCCAAAGAAATGGGTTCCAGACCTCAAGGTGTATTAGGATGCCCCATGGCCAAATCAATGGGTCCCAAACCTCATGGTGTATTGGGATCCCCATGGCTGAACCTTATAGGGGATTGGGATCCCCCATTGCCAAACCTTATAGTGTATTGGGATCCTCAATGGCTAAATCAATGGGTTCCAGACCTCATGGTGTATTGGGATCTCCCATGGCCAAAGCAATGTGTCCTAAACTCACAGTGTATTGGGGTCCCCAATGGCCAAAGCAATGGGTTCCAGTCCTCAAGGTGTATTGGGATCTCCCATAGCCAAAGCAATGGGTCGCAAACCTCAAGGTGTATTGGGATCTCCCATAGCCAAAGCAATGGGTTCCAGACCTCAAGCTGTATTGGGATCCCCAATGGCCAAAGCAATGGGTTCCAGACCTCAAGGTGTATTGGGATCCCCCATGCCCAAACTAATGGGTCCTAAACTCACAGTGTGTTGGGATCCCCAATGACCAAACCAATGGGTTCCAGACCTCAAGGTGTATTGGGATTCCCCATGGCCAAAGCAATGTGTTCCAGACCTTGTAGTGCATTGGGATCTCCCATGGCCAAACCTCATAGTGCATTGGGATCCCCAATGGCCAAACCAATGGGTTCCAGACCTCAAGGTGTATTGGGATCTCCCATAGCCATAGCAATGGGTCCCAAACCACAAGGTGTATTGGGATCCCCCATGGCCAAAGCAATGGGTTCCAGACCTAGTAGTGCATTGGGATCCCCAATGGCCAAACCAATGGGTCCTAAACTCACAGTGTGTTGGGGTCCCCAATGGCCAAAGCAATGGGTCCCAATCTCAAGGTGTATTGGGATCTCCCATAGCCAAAGCAATGGGTCCTTAACTCACAGTGTATTGGGGTCCCCAATGGCCAAATCAATGGGTTCCGGACCTCAAGGTGTATTGGGATCTCCCATAGCCATAGCAATGGGTCCCAAACCACAAGGTGTATTGGGATACCCCGTGGTCAAACTATTGGGTCCTAAACTCACAGTGTGTTGGGGTCCCCGATGGCCAAAGCAGTGGGTCCCAAACCTCATGATGTATTGGGATCTCCCATAGCCAAAGCAATGGGTCCTAAACTCACAGTGTATTGGGATCCCCAATGGCCAAAGCAATGGGTTCCAGACCTAGTAGTTCATTGGGGTCTCCCATGGCCAAACCTCGTAGTGTATTGGGATCCCCAATGACCAAATCAATGTGTTCCAGACCTCAAGGCGTATTGAGATCCCCCATGGCCAAACCAATGGGTCCTAAACTCACAGTGTTTTGGGGTCCCCAATGGCCAAACCAATGGGTTCCAGACCTCATGGTGTATTGTGATCGCCCATAGCCAAAGCAATGGGTTCCAGACCTCGGAGTGTATTGGGGTCTCCAATGGCTAAATCAATGGGTTCCAGACCCCAAGGTGTATTGGGATCTTCCATAGCCAAAGCAATGGGTCCTTAACTCACAGTGTATTGGGATCCCCAATGGCCAAATCAATGGGTTCCAGACCTCATGGTGCATTGGGATCTCCCATAGCCAAAGCAATGGGTTCTAAACTCACAGTGTATTGGGGTCCCCTACAGCCAAATCAATGGGTCCCAGACCTTGTAGTGCATTGGGATCCCCAATGGCCAAAACAATGGGTCCTAAACTCACAGTGTGTTGGGATCCCCCATAGCCAAAGCAATGGGTTCCAGACCTCATGATGTATTGGGGTCCCCAATGGCCAAAGCAATGGGTCCTAAACTCACAGTGTATTGGGGTCCCCAATGGCCAAAGCAATGGGTTCCAGACCTCACGGTGTATTGGGGTCCCCCATAGCCAAAGCAATGGGTCGCAAACCTCAAGGTGTATTGGGATCTCCCATAGCCAAAGCAATGGGTTCCAGACCTCAAGCTGTATTGGGATCCCCAATGGCCAAACCAATGGGTCCTAAACTCACAGTGTGTTGGGATCCCCAATGACCAAACCAATGGGTTCCAGACCTCAAGGTGTATTGGGATTCCCCATGGCCAAAGCCATGGGTTCCAGACCTTGTAGTGCATTGGGATCTCCCATGGCCAAACCTCATAGTGTATTGGGATCCCCAATGGCCAAATCAATGGTTCCTAAACCTCAAGGTGTATTGGGATCCCCAATGGCCAAACCAATGGGTTCCAGACCTCAAGGTGTATTGGGATCCCCCATGGCCAAACCAATGGGTCTCAGACCTCAAGGTGTATTGGGATACCCTATGCCCAAACCAATGGGTCCTAAACTCACAGTGTGTTGGGGTCCCCAATGGCCATATCAATGGGTCCCAAATCTCAAGGTGTATTGGGATCCCCCATAGCCATAGCAATGGGTCCCAAATCACAAGGTGTATTGGGATACCCCATGGCCAAACCAATGGGTCCTAAACTCACAGTGTGTTGGGATCTCCCATAGCCAAAGCAATGGGTCCTAAACTCACAGTGTATTGGGGTCCCCTACAGCCAAATCAATGGGTTCCAGACCTCAAGGTGTATTGGGATCTCCCATAGCCAAACCAATGGGTCCCAAACCTCATGGTGTATTGGGATCCCCAATGGCCAAACCAATGGGTCCTAAACTCACAGTGTGTTGGGGTCCCCAATGGCCAAAGCAATGGGTTCCAGACCTCAAGGTGTATTGGGATCCCCAATGGCCAAAGCAATGGGTCCCAAACCTCGCGTTGCATTGGGATCTGCCACGGGCAAACCAATGGGTCCCAAACTTGTGGTGTCCCAGGATCCCTAATAGCCAGATCCCAAACTTGAGGTGTGTTGGGATCCCCAGTAACCCAAAGGCTGAATCCCAGCGCAGTGTGGTTACACCAATGGATCCCAATGCTTGTGGAGCTCTGTGATTCCTAACAACCAGATCCCAAACTTGAGGTGTTTTGGGATCCCCAAAGACCAGATGGTTGAGTCCCAAACTTGTGGTGCTTCACGTTCCCTAATGGCCAGATCCCAAAGTTGATGGCGCTGGGATGCCCAGAAATCAAACGTGTGGATCCGCGCCGCGTTGGGATCCATAGTGGCCAAATTTGGGGTCACTGATGGCCACATCCCAAAACTCGTGGAGCTCTATGATTCCTAATGGCCACATCCCAACCTTGCGGTGTGTTGGGATCCCAGTACCCGACCTGGTGGATCCCGGTACCCGACCTGGTGGATCCCAGTACCCGACCTGGTGGATCCCGGTACCCGACCTGGTGGATCCCAGTACCCAACCTGGTGGATCCTGGTACCCGACCTGGTGGATCCCGGTACCCAACCTGGTGGATCCCGGTACCCGACCTGGTGGATCCTGGTACCCGACCTGGTGGATCCCGGTACCCGACCTGGTGGATCCATGCTGCGTTGGGGTCCGTAGTGTTTAAGTGGGTGGATCCCACATCAAGGTGTGCCGGGTTCCCTGCCGGACGCTGGTTGGGCCCCAAATCCTGGGGATCCCACACAGACAAATCCCAAAGCTGTGCAGCTCTGTGATCCCCAATGGTTGGATCCCAGACTCAGAGTGTGTTGGGATCTCCAGTGACCAAAGAGATGGATCCCAAACTTGGTGTGTTGGGATCTCCAGTGACCAAAGAGATGGATCCCAAACTCAGGGTGTTGGGATCTGAGTGACCAAAGAGATGGATCCCAAACTCGGTGTGTTGGGATCTGAGTGACCAAAGAGATGGATCCCAAACTCGGTGTGTTGGGATCTCCAGTGACCAAAGAGATGGATCCCAAACTCGGGGTGTTGGGATCTGAGTGACCAAAGAGATGGATCCCAGTCTCGGTGTGTTGGGATCTGAGTGACCAAAGAGATGGATCCCAGTCTCGGTGTGTTGGGGTCTGAGTGACCAAAGAGATGGATCCCAAACTTGGTGTGTTGGGGTCTGAGTGACCAAAGAGATGGATCCCAGTCTCGGTGTGTTGGGGTCTGAGTGACCAAAGAGATGGATCCCAAACTCGGTGTGTTGGGATCTGAGTGACCAAAGAGATGGATCCCAGACTCAGAGTGTGTTGGGATCTCCAGTGACCAAAGAGATGGATCCCAAACTCGGGGTGTTGGATCCCAAACTCGGGGTGTGTTGGATCCCCGATGGCCAACCAGATGCATCCCAAACTCGTTGCGCGTCGCAGTCCCTAACGGCCGAACCAGCAGATCCCAAACTGGGTCTATTGCGATCTCCAATGGCCAAACCAGCAGATCCCAATCTTGGGATGCCTTATATTGTCTAATGACCCCAAACTCCTGCTGCGTTAGGAGCCCTAATGGCCATAGCAGCGGATCCCAAACCTGCGCCGTGTTGGGATCCCCAGTGGCCAAAGAGATGGATCCCAAACCCGTGGTGTGCTGGGGTCCCCAGTGAACAAATGTCTGTATTCCAAACCCGTGGTGCTTTGGGACCTTTAATGGCCAACCCAATGGATCCCACGCTCAGGCCGTTGACCCCAAAACCCTCCGGACACCCCACGTGTGCTGTCTGTCCAGCCAGCCGGCCGGCCTTGCCCTCGCTGTTTGTCTTGGCTGACCCCCCGTTGTGACGGGGCCGGTGCTGGTTGGTGGTGCTGGTTGATGATACTGGTTGGCGGTGCTGGTTGTTGCTCCCTGGGATGGGTTGCGGTGTCCCCGGGTGCTGGTGCAGCTCTTAGGGGGGGCTGTGGGTGCTGCCCCAGGGGAGTCCTTCCCTTCCCTTCCCTTCCCTTCCCTTCCCTTCCCTTCCCTTCCCTTCCCTTCCCTTCCCTTCCCTTCCCTTCCCTTCCCTTCCCTTCCCTTCCCTTCCCTTCCTTCCCTTCCCTTCCCTTCCCTTCCCTTCCCTTCCCTTCCCCCTCCATCTCCCCCACACCCTCCTCCCTTCATTGTCCTCCATTCATCCTCCTTTCATCCTTCTTCCTCCATCCTTCTCTCTTCCATCTTTCTCCCACCCTCCCTCCTCTCCCCATCCTTCTCTCTCCCTTCTTCTCCCTCCACCCTTTTCCACTCCACCCTTCTCTCCTCCATCCTCCTCCCTCCTGTTTTTTCCCCGCCATTCTCCTCTCATCCTCCTCCCTCCCATCCTTCCATCCCCTCCTTCTCCCTCCCACCCTTCTCCCTCCTTCTTCCTCTCTTTCTCTCTTCCGCCCTCCTCCCTCCTGTCCTCCCCCCACTCTTCTCCCTCCCTCTTTCTCCCATCCATCTTCTCACTCTGTCCTTCTCCCTCCACTCTTCTCTCTCCCCTCCCTCTCCCTCCCACCTCTCTCTCCTCTACCCTTCTTTCCTCCATCCTTCTCTGCCTCCTGTTCTTCCCCCTCACTTCTCCCTTCTCCCTCCCTCTCCTTCCATCTCCCTCCTCCCTCTCTCCCCATTCCTTCCTCCCTCTGTCTCTTTTCCTCCCTCCATCTCCCCCTTCTCTCCTCCCTCCATCTCCCCCCTTTTCTCCTTCCTCCATCTCCCTCCATCTCCCTCCATCTCCTCCCTCCATCTCCCCCTTCTCTCCTCCCTCCATCTCCCTCCATCTCCTCCCTCCACCTCACTCCTTCTCTCCTCCCTCCATCTCCCTCCGTCTCCTTCCTCCATCTCCCTCCTCTCATCTCTCCATCTCCCTCCATCTCCTTCCTCCATCTCCCTCCATCTCCTTCCATCTCCTCCCTCCATCTCCCCCTTCTCTCCTCCCTCCATTTCCCTCCATCTCCCTCCTCCCTCCATCTCCCCCTTCTCGCCTCCCTCCATCTCCCCCTTCTCTCCTCCCTCCATCTCCCCCCTTTTCTCCTTCCTCCATCTCCCTCCATCTCCCTCCATCTCCCTCCATCTCCCTCCATCTCCCTCCATCTCCTCCCTCCATCTCCTCCCTCCATCTCCCCCCTTTTCTCCTTCCTCCATCTCCCTCCATCTCCTCCCTCCTTCTACCTCCTTCTCCCTTCATCTCCCTCCTACTCTCCTCCCTCCATCTCCCTCCATCTCCTTCCATCTCCCTCCTCCCTCTCTCCCCCCTCCATCTTCCTCCTTTTCTCCTCCCTCCATCTCTCTCCATCTCCCTCCATCTCCCCTTCTCTCCTCCCTCCCTCCCCGCTCTCCCTGTGGTCGCGCAGCCATTAATTCCCGGCTGATGAAGGCGTTAATTATCGCGGTGCCCCTGTTGTCCTCAGGTCACGATGAGCACCCAGGAGCTGCTGCTGCTGCTGTGTCTCAGCGCGGCGTGCGTGGCCGCCAAGCCCACGGAGAAGAAGGAGCGCGTGCACCACGAGGCGCCGCTGAGCGACAAGGAGCACAACGACGCACAGAGCTTCGACTACGACCACGACGCATTCCTGGGCGCCGACGAGGCCAAAACCTTCGACCAGCTGACGCCGGAGGAGAGCAAGGAGAGACTGGGGTAAGGACTGAGAGCAAGGGGAGGATGGGGATGGGACTGAGAGCAAGGGGAGGATGGGGGAGGGATGGAGAGCAAGGGGAGGATGGGGGAGGGATGGAGAGCAAGGGGAGGATGGGGATGGGAGAGGAGAGGATGGGGGAGGGAGAGGAGAGTAAGAAGAGGATGGGGGAGGGATGGAGAGCAAGGGGAGGATGGGGGAAGGATGGAGAGCAAGGGGAGGATAAGGGAGGGATGGAGAGAAAGGGGAGGATGGGGGAGGGATGGAGAGCAAGGGAGGATGGGGGAGGGATGGAGAGCAAGGGGAGGATGGGGAGGGATGGAGAGCAAGGGGAGGATGGGGGAGGGATTGAGAGCAAGAGGAGGATGGGGAGGGATGGAGAGCAAGGGAGGGAGAGGAGAGTAAGAGGCTGGGGAAGGGAGTGAGAGCAAGGGGAGGATGGGGAAGGGATGGAGAGCAAGGGAGGATGGGGGAGGGATGGAGAGCAAGGGAGGATGGGGAGGGATGGAGAGCAAGGGAGGATGGGGGAGGGATGGAGAGCAAGGGAGGATGGGGATGGGATTGGAGAGGATGGGGTAGGGAGAGGAGAGTAAGAAGAGGCTGGGGAAGGGAGTGAGAGCAAGAGGAGGATGGGGGAGGGAGAGGAGAAGAGAGCAAGGAGAGGCTGGGTTAGGGAGAGGGGATCAAGGGGAGGATGGGAGAGGGAGAGGAGAGCAAGGAGAGGAGAGCAAGGAGAGGATGGGGTATGGAGAGCCACAGCCAGTGGATGCAGCTGGGGGGACCCTGGGGGAGTGGGGGGTGGGAGGGGAGGGATCCCAGAGGGATTTTCTGACCCTAATAGTTCCATGATCCCATTAAGGGACGTGGTTTGGTGGGTAACGTTGGCGATAGATTGGGTGGTCCCAGAGGGATTTCCCCACCCTGATGGTCACACAATCCCATTTAGGGACGTGGTAGTGGCCGTGGTGGTGATGGTTGGACTTGGTGATCCTAAAGGTCTTTCCCAACCCTAATGATCTCATGAACCTATTTAGGGTGATGGTTGGTGGCCATGGCAGTGATGGATGGATCTGATGGTCCCAGAGGGATTTCCTGACCCTGTTGGTCCCGTGATCCCATTTAGGGACGTGGTGGTGATGGTTGGACTTGGTGATCCTAAAGGTCCTTCCCAACCCTAATGATCCCATGAACATAGTTGGGGCGATGGTTGGTGGCCATGGCAGTGATGGATGGATTTGATGATCCCAGAGGGATTTCCTGACCCTGTTGGTCCCATGATCCCATTTAGGGACGTGGTTTGGTGGGTGATGGTGGTGATGGATGGATTTGATGGTCCCAGAGGGATTTCCTGACCCTGATGGTCCCGTGATCCCATTTAGGGACGTGGTGGTGATGGTTGGACTTGGTGATCCTAAAGGTCCTTCCCAACCCTAATGATCCCATGAACCTATTTAGGGAGATGGTTGGTGGCCATGGCAGTGATGGATGGATCTGGTGGTCCCAGAGGGATTTCCTGACCCTAATAGTTCCATGATCCCATTCAGGGACGTGGTTTGGTGGGTAACGTTGGCAATGGATCTGGTGGTCCCAGAGGGATTTAGGAACCCCTAATAGTTCCATGATCCCGTTAAGGGATGTGGTTTGGTGGATGGACATGGTGGTCCACAGAGGGATTTCCTGACCCTGTTGGTCCCGTGATCCCATTTAAGGCCGTGGTTTGGTGTCTGTTCCAGTGCTCGCAGTGAATCGTTACGTAAGGAGCTAGAGCTGCTGAAGGAACACACAAGAAAGATCAGGATACAGGGTGACCCCTTTGGGGACTGGTTGGAAAGCTTGTTTGGTGGGATCAGGCCGTGGCTCAAACAGTTACTTCAAGCATTAGTAATAGGGCTGCTTATACTCCTAGGGTTAATGTTGTGCTTCCCATGTGTATCCCAATGCTTGCAGGGTTGTTTGAAGCCAGTGACTGAGGAAATGATTTACTCACCGATGGAGTGCAATAGGATGCAAGATAGACTTGAAAGATAGGTTCTGGTTAGGTGTAATGCTCTGCGTATTGGAACGGGACGAGGCTTGCTTAGCATGGGGAGGGGGAGTTGTATTAGGGGCATGGCCCTTCCCCTTTAGAGGTAAGGATTAGGGATGTGTGTCGCCCCAGTGGGTGTACACGAAAGACATGGAGCATATCAGAGTGTGTCGGCTTCAATAAATGGCCATCTTGCTGATCGCCATATTGGTGTCACCTCACTGATTGGCCGCACTACAGGCTCCCAGCGTAGTAACACTGATGGTGGTGGTGGATGGATTTGGTGGTCCCAGAGGGATTTCCTGACCCTGATGGTCCCGTGATCCCATTTAGGGACGTGGTTTGGTGTCTGATGGTGCTGGTGGATGGATTTGATGATTCCAGAAGGATTTCCTGACCCTGTTGGTCCCAGGATCCCATTTAGGGGCGTGGTTACTGGCCGTGGTGGTGACAGTTGGGCTTGGTGATCCTAACGGTTGTTCACAACCCTAATGATCCCATGAACCTATTTAGGGTGATGGTTGGTGGCCATGGCAGTGATGGATGGATCTGATGATCCCAGAGGGATTTCGTGACCCTAATAGTTCCATGATCCCATTTAGGGATGTGGTTTGGTGTCTGATGGTGCTGGTGGATGGATCTGATGGTCCCAGAGGGATTTCCTGACCCTGATGGTCCAATGATCCCATTTAGTGACGTGGTTACTGGCCGTGGTGGTGATGGTTGGACTTGGTGATCCTAAAGGTCTTTCCCAACCCTAATGATCCCATGAACCTATTTAGGGTGATGGTTGGTGGCCATGGCAGTGATGGATGGATCTGGTGGTCCCAGAGGGATTTCCTGACCCTAATAGTTCCATAACCCCATTTAGGGACGTGGTTTGGTGGGTGATGGTGGTGGTGGATGGATTTGATGATTCCAGAAGTATTTCCTGACCCTGTTGGTCCCATGATCCCATTTAGGGACGTGGTTACTGGCCGTGGTGGTGACGGTTGGGCTTGGTGATCCTAACGGTTGTTCACAACCCTAATGATCCCATGAACCTATTTAGGGCGATGGTTGGTGGCCATGGCAGTGATGGATGGATCTGATGATCCCAGAGGGATTTCCTGACCCTGCTGGTCCCACGATCCCATTTAGGGACGTGGTTTGGTGGGTGATGGTGGTATTGAATGGATTTGATGGTCCCAGAGGGATTTCCCCACCCTGATGGTCCCGTGATCCCATTTAGGGACGTGGTGGTGATGGTTGGACTTGGTGATCCTAAAGGTCTTTCCCAACCCTGATGATCCCATGAACCTATTTAGGGCGATGGTTGGTGGCCATGGCAGTGATGGATGGATCTGGTGTTCCCAGAGGGATTTCCTGACCCTGTTGGTCCCATGATCCCATTTAGGGACGTGGTTTGGTGGGTGATGGTGGTGGTGGAAGGATTTGATGGTCCCAGAGGCATTTCCCCACCGTGATAGTCCCGTGATCCCATTTAGGGCCGTGGTGGTGATGGTTGGACTTGGTGATCCTAAAGGTCCTTCCCAACCCTAATGATCCCATGAACCTATTTAGGGCGATGGTTGGTGGCCATGGCAGTGATGGATGGATCTGGTGGTCCCAGAGGGATTTCCTGACCCTGCTGGTCCCATGATCCCATTTAGGGACGTGGTTTGGTGGGTGATGGTGGTGGTGGATGGATTTGATGATCCTAGAAGGATTTCCTGTCCCTAATGGTTCCACAATCCCATTTAGGGGTATGGTTTGATGGGTGACCTTGGTGGTGGATGGGTTTGGTGGTCCTAGGGGCCTTCCCCGATCCTAATGATTCCATGACCCTGTTTAGGGACATGGTTAACAGCCATGATGGTGATGGTTGGACTTGATGATCCTAAAGGTCTTTCCCAACCCTAAAGATTCGATGAACCTATTTAGGGCCGTGGTTAATGGCCATGGTGGGGATGGGTGGATTTGCTGGTCCTGAAGGTGTTTTTCTACCCTTGTGAATCCACGATCCTATTTGGGGACAGGGTCTGGGTTTGGTGGTCCCAGGGGGATTTGGGACCCTAATGACTCCATGATCCTAGTGAGGGACAACCACACGGTGGTGTGGGTTGGATCTGGTGATCCTAAAGGTCATTTCTGTCCGTGATGACTCCCCGATCCTATTTAGGGATGAGTGGACGTGCTGGTGATGAGTTGGTTGTGGGACTTGGTGATTCCCAACCCAACCCTCGGTGATTCCCGACCCTAATTATTCCCTGAGCCTATTTGAGGATGGAGTCCTTTTGCATGGTGATGATTTTTGGATTCGAAGATCCTAGAGGAGTTTCTGACCCTAATGATCCCACGATCCTATTTAGGGACGTGGTTAGCGGCCATGGCGTTGGAGTTGGTGGTTGTAGAGCTCCTTCCCAACCGTAACGGTTCCATGATCCTATTTAGGGTCACATTTCGGGATGTGGTTTGGTGGGTGGATTTGAGGATCCAAGAGGGATTTCCTGACCCTAATGACTCCGTGACCCTACTGAGGGCCGTGCTTTGGTGGGTGATGGTGGGGATGGTTTGGTTTGGTGGTCCTGAAGGTGTTTTCCTACCCTCATGATTCCAGGATCCTATTTAGGAACAGGGTCTGGTGGGTGGCACTGGGGGTGCGTTGGTGGGTGGACTTGGTGATCGTAGAGATCTGGTCCGACATTCCTGACTCCATGATCCTATTTAGGGTCAGGGTTAGTGGGGTTAGTGGGCATGGGGATAACTTCTGGATTTGGTGATCCTAGAAGATTCTGACCCTAATGATTCCATGGCTCTATTTAGGGACGTGGTTTGGTTTGGGACAGCAGAGGTGGGTGGATTTGGTGGTGATCCTAAGAAGGATTTCCTGACCCTAATGATGCCGTGATCCTACGCAGGGACAGGGGAGACCTGGTGATGATTTTGGGGTTTGGTGATCCTGGAGGTCATTTCCAACCCTAATAGTTCCATGATCCTACTGAGGGACGTGGTTGGTGGCCATGGTGGTGGTGGAAGGATTTGATGGTCCCAGAGGGATTTCCCCACCCTGATGGTCCCGTGATCCCATTTAGGGACGTGGTAGTGGCCGTGGTGGTGATGGTTGGACTTGGTGATCCTAAAGGTCTTTCCCAACCCTGATGATCCCATGAACCTATTTAGGGCGATGGTTGGTGGCCATGGCAGTGATGGATGGATTTAGTGGTCCCAGAGGGATTTCCTGACCCTAATAGTTCCATGATCCCATTTAGGGACGTCGTTTGGTGTCTGATGGTGGTGATGGATGGATCTGATGATCCCAGAGGGATTTCCTGACCCTAATAGTTCCATGATCCCATTTAGGGATGTGGTTTGGTGGGTGATGGTGGTGGTGGATGGATTTGATGATCCCAGAGGGATTTCCTGACCCTAATGATCCCATGATCCCATTTAGGGACGTGGTTTGGTGTCTGATGGTGCTGGTGGATGGATTCGATGATCCCAGAGGGATTTCCTGACCCTAATAGTCCCATGATCCCATTTAGGGACGTGGTTAGCGGCCATGGTGGTGATGGTTGGACTTGGTGATCCTAAAGGTTGTTTGCAAATGTGGGAATTTTGTGGTGAAAATGTGGGAATTTGGGGGGAAATATGGGAATTTTGGGGGGAAATGTGGAGATTTTGGGAAAAAATGTGGAAATTTTGATGAGAAATGTGGGAATTCGGGGGAAAAATGTGGGAATTTTGATGAGAAACGATGGAATTTTGAGGGAAAATGTGGGAATTTTAGGAGGAAATGTGGAGATTTTGGGGAAAAATGTGGGAATTTTGGTGAGAAATGTGTGAATTTTGGGGGAAAATGTGGGAATTTGGGGGGAAAATGTGGGAATTTTGGGAGGAAATGTGGGAATTTTGATGAGAAATGTTGGAATTTTGTGGGAGGAAGGTAGGAATTTGGGGGGAAATGTGGGAATTTTGATGAGAAATGTGGGAAATTTGGGGGAAAATGTGGGAATTTTGGGAAAAAATGTGGGAATTTTGATGAGAAATGTGGGAATTTGGAGGAAAATGGGAATTTTGATGTGAAATGTTGGAGTTTTGGTGAAGAAGGTAGGAATTTTGGGGGAAAATGTGGGAATTTTGATGAGAAATGTGGGAATTTGGGGGAAAATGTGGGAATTTGGGAGGAAATATGGGAATTTTGGGAGGAAATGTGGAGATATTGGAAAAAAATGGGGCAATTTTGATGAGAAATGTGGGAATTTGGGGGAAAAATGTGGGAATTGCTGCCTCTCATTACTGCCTCATTGCTGCCTAATGGGGCTGCTCCCAGCTTTGGGGTCTGGGGCTGCTCCCAGTTGTAGGGTATGGGGCTGCTCTCAGCTTTGGGGTCTGGGGGCAGTCCCAGTTGTAGGGTGTGTGGTCGGGCCCAGCTTTGAGTTGTGGGGGCACTCCCAGCTTTGGGGTGGGAGCACTCCTGGTTTTAGGGTTCCTCATGGCTTTGGGGTCTGGGGATGCTCGTAGCTTTGGGGTCGCTCCCAGCTTTGGGGTCTGGGAACACTCCTGGGTTTGGGGTTGTTTGTGGCTTTGGGGGCACTCACAGTGTTGGGACCTGGGGACAGTCTTGGCTTTGGGGTTGCTCACCGCTTTGGGGTCTGGGACTGCCCACAGCTTTGGGGTCATTCACAGATTTGGGGTCACTCACAGCATTGGGGTCACTCAAAGTATTGGGGTCACTCACAGCATTGGGGTCACTCACAGTGTTGGGGTCACTCACATTATTGGGGTCATTCACAGTGTTGGGGTCACTCACAGTGTTGGGGTCACTCACAACATTGGGGTCATTCACAGTGTTGGGGTCACTCACATTATTGGGGTCACTCACAACATTGGGGTCACTCACATTATTGGGGTCACTCACAGCGTTGGGGTCACTCACAGTGTTGGGGTCACTCACAGCATTGCGGTCACTCACAGCATTGGGGTCACTCACAGTGTTGGGGTCACTCACAACATTGGGGTCATTCACAGTGTTGGGGTCACTCACAGTGTTGGGGTCACTCACATCATTGGGGTCACTCACAGCATTGGGGTCACTCACAGTGTTGGGGTCACTCACAACATTGAGGTCACTCACATCATTGAGGTCACTCACAACATTGGGGTCACTCACAACATTGGGGTCACTCTCAACATTGAGGTCACTCACATCATTGGGGTCACTCACAACATTGGGGTCACTCTCAACATTGGGGTCACTCACAGTATTGGGGTCACTCACAGCGTTGGGGTCACTCACAACATTGGGGTCACTCACAGCATTGGGGTCATTCACAACATTGGGGTCACTCACAGCATTGGGGTCACTCACAGTATTGGGGTCACTCACAGCGTTGGGGTCACTCTCAACATTGGGGTCACTCACAGCATTGGGGTCACTCACATTATTGGGGTCACTCACAGTATTGGGGTCACTCTCAACATTGGGGTCACTCACAGCATTGGGGTCACTCACAACATTGAGGTCACTCACAACATTGAGGTCACTCTCAACATTGGGGTCACTCACAGTATTGGGGTCACTCACAACATTGGGGTCACTCACAACATTGGGGTCACTCACAGTGTTGGGGTCACTCACAGTGTTGGGGTCACTCACATCATTGGGGTCACTCACAACATTGGGGTCACTCACAACATTGGGGTCACTCACATTATTGGGGTCACTCACAGTATTGGGGTCACTCCCAACATTGGGGTCACTCACAGCGTTGGGGTCACTCACAACATTGGGGTCACTCACAGTATTGGGGTCACTCACAACATTGGGGTCACTCACAACATTGGGGTCACTCACAGCATTGGGGTCACTCACATTATTGGGGTCACTCACAGTGTTGGGGTCACTCACAACATTGGGGCCACTCAAATCATTGGGGTCACTCACAGTGTTGGGGTCCCTCCCAGCATTGGGGTCTGTGTCCCGACCCCCATTGTTCCCGCTGGGCCCACCCCCATCCCTGTTCTATGGGGCCGCCCCACAGCTGCTGCTGGTCGCTGCCATCCGTCCCTCATTCCAGTCATGGCTGTGTGGCCTTAAGGGCAGCCCAGCCCCGTGTTGCTCCTTGTGGTGCCGGGGGGGGGATCCCACCCATGAGTTCCCGCTCCCCGCCCCCCACAACCAGCCCCACATCCCCCCCAGTGCTGTGGGTCGGCACCGCAGCGCAGAGCGGGGCCACAACTGTGCGCGTCCACCTTAACGCTGCGTCCACCTTAACACTGCACGTCCACCTTAACGCTGCGTCCACCTTAACGCTGCGTCCACCTTAACGCTGCGTCCACCTTAAAGCTGGGCGTCCACCTTAACGCTGTGTCCACCTTAACACTGCGTCCACCTTAACGCTGCGTCCACCTTAACTCTGCGTCCACCTTAACGCTGTGTCCACCTTAACACTGCACGTCCACCTTAACGCTGCGTCCACCTTAACTCTGCGTCCACCTTAACGCTGCGTCCACCTTAACACTGCACGTCCACCTTAACGCTGCGTCCACCTTAACGCTGCGTCCACCTTAACGCTGCGTCCACCTTAACGCTGCGTCCACCTTAACTCTGCGTCCACCTTAACGCTGTGTCCACCTTAACTCTGCGTCCACCTTAACACTGTGTCCACCTTAACGCTACGTCCACCTTAACTCTGCGTCCACCTTAACGCTGTGTCCACCTTAACTCTGCGTCCACCTTAACACTGTGTCCACCTTAACGCTGCGTCCACCTTAACACTGCGTCCACCTTAATGCTGCGTCCACCTTAACGCTGTGTCCACCTTAACGCTGCGTCCACCTTAACGCTGCTCGTCCACCTTAACGCTGCGTCCACCTTAACGCTGCGTCCACCTTAACACTGCGTCCACCTTAACGCTGCGTCCACATTAAAGCTGCGTCCACCTTAACGCTGCGTCCACCTTAACTCTGCACGTCCACCTTAACGCTGCGTCCACCTTAACGCTGCGTCCACCTTAACTCTGCACGTCCACCTTAACGCTGCGTCCACCTTAACGCTGCGTCCACCTTAACTCTGCACGTCCACCTTAACGCTGCGTCCACCTTAACACCGCGTCCACCTTAACGCCGCGTCCACCTTAACTCTACGTCCACCTTAACACCGCGTCCACCTTAACGCCGCGTCCACCTTAACTCTACGTCCACCTTAACGCCGCGTCCACCTTAACGCTGCGTCCACCTTAACTCTGCGCGTCCACCTTAACACTGTGTCCACCTTAACGCTGCGTCCACCTTAACACTGCGTCCACCTTAACGCTGCGTCCACCTTAAAGCTGCGCGTCCACCTTAACGCTGCATCCACCTTAACGCTGCATCCACCTTAACGCCGCGTCCACTTTAATGCTGCGTCCACCTTAACGCTGCGTCCACCTTAACGCTGCGTCCACATTAACGCTGCGCGTCCACCTTAATGCTGTGTCCACCTTAACGCTGCGTCCACCTTAACTCTGCACGTCCACCTTAACGCTGCGTCCACCTTAACGCTGCGTCCACATTAACGCTGCGCGTCCACCTTAATGCTGTGTCCACCTTAACGCTGCGTCCACCTTAACTCTGCGTCCACATTAACGCTGCTCGTCCACCTTAATGCTGTGTCCACCTTAACGCTGCGCTGTGTCCCACATTCCTGCCGTGGCTCTTCCTGGGCAGCTGCTGCTAAAAATACGGCGCTGTGCGGCTGCGGGGGGGGCTGAAAATACGGCGTGGGGGGCGGGGGGGGGAGCTGGGAGCAAAGGGTGAGGGGTGGGGTTGGGGGGTGGGGTTGTAGGGTTGTAGGGTTGGGTTGTGGGGTTGTAGGGTTGGGTTGTGGGGTTGTAGGGTTGGGGTGTGGGGTTGGGTTGGGGGGTGTGGGGTTGGGGGGTGGGGTTGGGGTGTGGGGTTGTAGGGTTGGGGTGTGGGGCTGGGGTGTGGGGTTGGGGTGTAGGGTGTGGGGTTGTAGGGTTGGGTTGTAGGGTTGGGGTGTGGTGTTGTATGGTTGGGTTGTGGGGCTGGGGTGGGGTTGGGTTGTGGGGTTGTAGGGTTGAGGTGTGGGGCTGGGGTATGGGGCTGGGGTGTGGGGTTGGCTTGTAGGGTTGGAGTGTGTGGGGTTGGGGTGTGGGGTTGGCTTGTAGGGTTGTAGGGTTGGGGTGTGGGGTTGGGTTGTGGGGCTGGGATGTAGGGTTGGGGTGTGGGGTTGAAGTGTAGGGTTGTGGGGTTGGGGTGTGGGGTTGTATGGTTGGGGTGTGGGACTGGGGTGTGGGGTTGGGGTGTGGGGTTGTAGGGTTGGGGTGTGGGGCTGGGGTATGGGGCTGGGGTGTGGGGTTGGGGTGTGGGGTTGGGTTGTAGGGTTGGAGTGTGTGGGGTTGGGGTGTGGGGTTGGAATGTAGGGTTGGGGTGTGGGGTTGGCTTGTAGGGTTGTAGGGTTGGGGTGTGGGGTTGGGTTGTAGGGTTGGAGTGTGTGGGGTTGGGGGGTGGGGTTAGGTTGTAGGGTTGGGGTGTGGGGCTGGGATGTAGGGTTGGGGTGTGGGGTTGGAGTGTAGGGTTGTGGGGTTGGGGTGTAGGGTGTGGGGTTGTAGGGTTGGGTTGTAGGGTTGGGGTGTGGGGGTGTGGGGTTGGGGGGTGGGGTTGGAGTGTAGGGTTGGGTTGTAGGGTTGGGGTGTGGGGTTGGGTTGTAGGGTTGAGGTGTGGGGCTGGGATGTAGGGTTGGGGTGTGGGGTTGGGTTGTAGGGTTGGGGTGTGGGGTTGGGTTGTAGGGTTGAGGTGTGGGGCTGGGATGTAGGGTTGGGGTGTGGGGTTGGGTTGTAGGGTTGTGGGGTTGGGGTGTAGGGTGTGGGGTTGTAGGGTTGGGTTGTAGGGTTGGGGTGTGGGGTTGTGGGGTTGGGGTGTGGGGCTGGGGTGTGGGGTTGGGTTGTAGGGTTGGGGTGTGGGACTGGGGTGTGGGGTTGGGTTGTAGGGCTGGGGTGTGGGGTAGGGCCGGAGGGCTGCGATGGGAGGTTGGCTGTGGGGGGAGCTGCAAGGAGAGCCAGGGGAAAAAGGCAAAGCGTGAGTAAGGGCTGGGAGGGGAGCCAGGAGCCAGAGGTGGGAGCTGAGCCAGGAGTGAAGGGGGGAGAAGGGCAGAGCCAGGGGAAGAGCCAGCAGGAAAGATAAAGCCAGCAGGGAAGCCAAGAGCTGAGCTGAGAGTAGAACTAAGAGCAGAGCCAAGAGCTGAGCTGAGAGGAGGGCCAAGAGCAGAGCTAAGAACAGAGATGAGTAGAGCTAAAAGCTGAGCTAGGAGTAGAGCTAAGAGCTGAGCTGAAAAGAGAGCTAAGAGTAGAACTAAGAGCAGGGCTAAGAGTAGAGCTAAGAGTAGAGCCAATGGCAGAGCTAAGAGCTGAGTTAAGAGCAGGGCCAAGAGCAGAACTAAGTAGAGCCAAGAGTAGAACTAAGAGTAGAGCCAAGAGTAGAGCTAAGAGTAGAGCCAAGAGCAGAACTAAGAGTAGAACTAAGAGTAGAGCCAAGAGTAGAGCCAAGAGCAGAACTAAGAGTAGAGCCAAGAGCAGGGCCAAGAGTAGAACTAAGAGTAGAGCCAATGGCAGAGCTAAGAGCAGAGCTAAGAGCTGAGTTAAGAGCAGGGCCAAGAGGAGAACTAAGTAGAACTAAGAGTAGAGCCAAGAGCAGAACTAAGAGCAGAGCCAAGAGTAGAGCTAAGAGTAGAGCCAAGAGCAGAACTAAGAGTAGAGCCAAGAGCAGAACTAAGAGTAGTGCTAAAACTAAAAACAGAGATGAGAGCAGAGCCAAGAAAGAGTAAAGCCAGGAGTAGCACCAAGAGTAGAGCCAAGAGTGGAGCCGGGTGTAAAGCTACAAGGAGAGATGAGAGCAGAGCCAAGGAGTAAAGCCATGAGCAGAGAGCAGAGCTAAAGCCTTGAGTGTAACTCGGAGCAAGAGTAGAGCTGGGAGAGCTAAGAGTGCAGCCAGGAGTACATAGAGCTGGGAGCAGAGCCAGGAGCAGAGCAGGAGCAGAGCAGGAGTAGAGCAGGAGTAGAGCAGGAGCAGGGCTAAGAGTGGAGCCAAGTGTAAGACAAGAGTGGGCAGAACTGAGAGTAGAACAAGGAGCGGAGCTGAGAGTGGAGCTAAAAGTAGAGCCAGGAGCAGAATGAAGAGTGGAGCCAGAAGTAGTGCCAGGAATGGGGCCAGGAGCGGAATCAAGAGCGGAGCCAAGAGCTGAGACTATAGTAGGGCCAGGAGTAGAACTGTGGGTAGAATCGAATGTAGAGCTGTGAGTAGAGCTAAGAGCGGGGCCAGGAGTAGACTAAGGGGAGAGTCAGGAGTAGAGCTAAGGGTAGAACTGAGATAGAACCAGGAGTAGTGTCAGGATGAGAGCCTAGAGTGGAGCTAAGGGTGGAGCCAAGAGTGGAGCCAAGAGTAGATCTAAGAGTAGAGCTAAGAGCAGAGTTAAGAGTAGGACTAAGTGGAATTAAGAGTAGAGTTGAAAATAGGGCCGAGAATAGGGCCAGGGGTTGAGCTAAGAGTAGAGCCAGTAGAACTAAGAGTAGGGCCAGTAGAACTAAGAGTAGAGCCAGTAGAACTAAGAGTAGAGACAGTAGAACTAAGAGTAGGGCCAGGAGTGGAGCTAAGAGTAGAGCCAGGAGTAGAACTAAGAGTTGGGCCAGGGTTGGAACTAAGAGTAGGGCCAAAAGTAGAACTAAGAGTAGAGCCAGGAGTAGAATCAAGAGTAGGGCCAGGAGTAGAGCCAAGAGTAGGGCCAAGAGTAGGGCTGGAAGTAGAGCCGAGAGTAGGGCTAAGAGTAGAGCCAAGAGTAGGGCAGGAGTAGGGCCAAGAGTAGGGCTGGGAGTAGAGCTAAGAGTAGGGTAGAGCCAGGAGTAGAAGTAAGGGTAGTGCCAAGAGTAGAAGTAAGGGTAGAGCTAAGAGTAGGGCCAGGAGTGGGGCCAGGACTACATAGGGCCAGGAGTAGAAATAAGGGTAGAGCCAAGAATAGAAATAAGAGTAGAGCCAAGAGCAGAGCCAGGAATAGAGCTAAGAATAGAGCTAAGAGTAGGGTCAGGAGTGGAACTAAGAGTGGGGCCAGGAGCACGTTGAGGAGCACGTTTATGAGCGTGGTGACGTGCAGAATCAGACTCTATAACCAGAGTTGTGTTATAAGTCAGGTATGTGTTTATTCAGCGCTGGGCACATGGGGGATCGCTCCTCCCGGCATGTGCGCCGATGGACAGAAGTGTTAGCAAGTTATAGAGCAAGCACATACATATTCATAAGAACTCATTAACATATCCATTGTTTTTCTGGGAGCTCATTTCCATGCTGTCCCTCCTACTGACGCGCGTGCAGTCCGTAGTGGGGGTCTCGCTCCGGTGGTGGTTGGGATGAAGTCAGAAGTTCCTCGGGTTCCTTTGACCCGGCTCCTCTACTCAATCAGTCAAAGCCAATTCCTTTGGCTGCCTTTCCCTTATGCGTACCCTGCTGTGTTGTCTTAGCTGTAGACCCAGCTGTATTGTCCCAGCTGTGTTATCCCAGCTGCATTATAACTACAGCAATGTCGACATGTCCCACTAGTCCTTTTCTTCTGACGTTCCCCAAAGCCGAGGATACTTCATCTTCGTGAAAGGCCCCGTTTACCTGATTCTTACTTTCAAGAGTAGAGCCAAGAGTAGGGCTGGGTGTAGAGCCAAGAGTAGAGCCAGGAGTGGGGCCAGGACTATGTAGGGCCAGGAGTAGAAATAAGGGTAGAGCCAGGAGTAGAAATAAGGGTAGAGCCAAGAGCAGAAATAAGGGTAGAGCCAAGAGTAGAAATAAGGGTAGAGCCAAGAGCAGAAATAAGGGTAGAGCCAAGAGTAGGGCCAGGAGTAGAGCCAGGATTAGAACTAAGAGTAGAGCCAAGAGGAGGGCAGGAGTAGGCCCAAGAGGAGGGCCAGGAGTAGAGCTAAGAGTAGGGCCAAGAGGAGAGCTGGGAGTAGAGCTAAGAGTAGGGTAGAGCCAGGAGTAGAATTAAGGGTTGTGCCAAGAGTAGAAGTAAGGGTAGAGCTAAGAGTAGAGCTAAGAGTAGAACTAAGAGTAGAGCTAAGAGTAGAGCCAGGATTAGAACTAAGAGTAGAGCCAAGAGTAGAACTAAGAGTAGAGCTAAGAGTAGAGCCAAGAGTAGAACTGATTAGAGCCAAGAGTAGAGCTAAGAGTAGAACTAAGAGTAGAGCCAAGAGTAGAAATAAGAGTAGAGCTAAGTGTAAAGCCAAGAGTAGAAATAAGGGTAGAGCCAAGAGTAGGGCCAGGAGTAGAGCCAGGAGTAGAACTAAGGGTAGAGCTAAGAGTAGAATTAAGAGTAGAGCTAAGAGTAGAGCCAAGAGTAGAACTAAGAGTAGAGCTAAGAGTAGAGCCAAGAGTAGAACTAAGAGTAGAGCCAAGAGTAGAGCTAAGAGTAGAGCTAAGAGTAGAGCCAAGAGTAGAACTAAGGGTAGAGCTAAGAGTAGAGCTAAGAGTAGAGCTAAGAGTAGAGCTAGAGCCAAGAGTAGAACTAAGAGTAGAGACAAGAGTAGAGCCAAGAGCAGAACTAAGAGTAGAGCCAGGAGTAGAACTAAGAGTGGGGCCAGGAGCACGTTGAGGGGCACATTTAAGAGCACATTGAGGAGCACGTTGATGAGCGTGGCAGCCCCACAAGCTGCCCCGGTGCGGCCGTGGCACAGCGCGGGGTTTGTTGTCCTGGTGCTGCTGGTGGCGGTGCAGTAATGGCGGCCCCTTTGCTTTGTGTTTCCCCACAGCAAAATCGTGTCGAAGATCGACGGCGACGGGGACGGCTTCGTGACGGTGGAGGAGCTGAAGGAGTGGATCAAGTTTGCGCAGAAGCGCTGGATCTACGAGGACGTGGAGCGACAGTGGAAGGGGCACGACCTCAACGGGGACGGCACCGTGTCCTGGGACGAGTACCGCAACGCCACCTACGGCTCCGTCCTGGGTGCGTGACCCCGTGACCCTGCGACCTTATGACCCTGTGACCCCATGGCCCCGTGACCCCATGACCCTGTGACCCTTTGACCCTGTAACCCCATGACCCTGTGACCCCATGGCCCTGTGACCTCATGACCCCGTGACCCCATGGTCCTGTGACCCTTTGACCCTGTGACCCTGTGACCCCATGGCCCCGTGACCCCATGGCCCTGTGACCCCATGACCCTGTGACCCTTTGACCCTGTAACCCCATGACCCTGTGACCCTATGACCCTGTGACCCCATGGCCCTGTGACCCCTTGACCCTGTGACCCCATGGCCCTGCGACCTTATGACCCTGTGACCCCATGACCCTGTGACCCTATAACCCCATGACCCTATGACCCTGTGACCCCATGGCACTCTGACCCCATGACCCCGTGGCCCTGTGACCCTGTGACCCCATGACCCTTTGACCCTGCAATCCTATGACCCCGTGGCCCTGTGACCCTGTGACCCTTTGACCCTGCAATCCTATGACCCTGTGGCCCCATGACCCTATGGCCCTGTGACCCTTTGACCCTGTAACCCCATGACCCTGTGACCCCATGGCCCCGTGACCCCATGACCCTGTGACCCTTTGACCCTGTAACCCCATGACCCTGTGACTCTATGACCCTGTGACCCCATGGCCCTGTGACCCCATGACCCCGTTTCCCCATGGCCCTGTGACTCTTTGACCCTGTAACCCCATGACCCTGTGACCCTATGGCCCCGTGACCCTGTGACCCCATGACCCTGTGACCCTTTGACCCTGTAACCCATGACCCTGCGACCTTATGACCCTGTGACCCTATGACCCTATGACCCTGTGACCCCATGGCACTGTGACCCCATGACCCCGTGACCCCATGGCCATGTGACCTCATGACCCCGTGACCCCATGGCCCTGTGACCCTTTGACCCTGTAACCCCATGACCCTGTGACCCCTTGACCCTGTGACCCCATGGCCCTGTGACCCCATGACCCCGTTTCCCCATGGCCCTGTGACTCTTTGACCCTGTGACCCCTTGACCCTGTGACCCCATGGCCCTGTGACCTCATGACCCCATGACCCCATGGCCCTGTGACCCTTTGACCCTGTAACCCCATGACCCTGTGACCCTTTGACCCTGTGACCCCATGGCCCTGTGACCTCATGACCCCATGACCCCATGGCCCTGTGACCCTTTGACCCTGTAACCCCATGACCCTGTGACCCCATGACCCTGTGACCCCTGCAACCCTTTGACCCTGCAATCCTATGACCCTGTGACCCTATGACCTTGTGACCCCATGACCCTTCAACCTTGTGACCCCATGACCCTGGGACCCCGTGACCCTGTGACCCCAGGACCCTGTGACCCTGTGACCCCCTAGCTGTGTCATCTCACAGAGCAGTTGGGGTTGGGGCTCGGGGCTGGGTTTTGGTGAGGGGTCGGATTGGGGGGCTGGGGTTAGGGGTCAAGGTTAGGGCTCAAGGTTAGGGGTCAAGGTTAGGGGTCAGGGTTTGGGGTTGGGGTTAGAGTTTGGGTTTGGCGTAGGGGGTTGGGGTTGGGTTAAGATTAGGGTTAGGGGTTAGGGCTCAGAATGTTAGGGTTTGGGTTAGGGATGGGGGTTATGGATTGGGGTTAGAGTGTGGGGTTTGGGTTAGGATTGGGGTTATGGATTGATTGTGGTTAGAGTATGGTTAGAGTATGGGGTTTGGGTTAGGATTGGGGTTATGGATTGGGGTTAGAGTATGGGGTTTGGGTTAGGATTGGGGTTTGGATTTGGGGTTAGAGTATGGGGTTTGGGTTAGGGATGGGGTTAGAGTATGGGGTTTGGGTTAGGATTGGGGTTATGGATTTGGGGTTAGAGTATGGGGTTTGGGTTAGGGATGGGGTTAGAGTATGGGGTTTGGGTTAGGATTGGGGTATGGATTTGGGCTTAGAGTATGGGGTTTGGGTTAGGATTGGGGTTATGGATTGGGGTTAGAGGTCAGAGTATTGAGGTTTGGATTAGGGTTAGGGGTTGGGGTTGGGGTTGGGGTTGGGATGTGGGGTTACCATTAGGGTTATGAGATGGGATCAGGGTCAGGAGTCAGGGTTAGAAGTCAGGATGGGGTCGGGGTCGGGTTGAGGTGTGGTCCCTGCACCTTGTACCAGTGAAGAATGAATGGGTGTTAATGAGTGTTAATGAATGGGTGTTAATGAGTGTTAATGAATGGGTGTTAATGAGTGTTAATGAATGGGTGTTAATGAATGGGTGTTAATGAATGAATAGATGTTAATGAATGGGTGTTAATGAATGGGTGTTAATGAGTGTTAATGAGTGGGTGTTAATGAATGGGTGTTAATGAATGAATAGATGTTAATGAATGGGTGTTAATGAGTGGGTGTTAATGAGTGGGTGTTAAAGAATGGGTGTAAATGAATGGGGGTTAATTAGTGGGTGTTAATGAGTGTTAATGAGTGGGTGTTAATGAATGGACGTTAATGAATGGACGTTAATGAATGGGTGTTAATGAATGGGTGTTAATGAGTGGGTGTTAATGGATGTTAATGAATGGGTGTTAATGAATGGGTGTTAATGAGTGTTAATGAATGGGTGTTAATGAATGGGTGTTAATGGGTGTTAATGAATGGGTGTTAATGAATGAATGGATGTTAATGAATGGGTGTTAATGAATGGGTGTTAATGAGTGGGAGTTAATGAATGGGTGTTAATGAGTGGGTGTTAATGAATGGGTGTTAATGAGTGGACGTTAATGAATGGGTTTTAATGAGTGGGTGTTAATGAATGGGTGTTGATGAATGGGTGTTGATGAATGGGTGTTAATGAGTGTTAATGAATGGGTGTTAATGAGTGTTAATGAATGGGTGTTAATGATTGGCTGTTAATGAATGGATGTTAATGAATGGGTGTTAATGAGTGGGAGTTAATGAATGGGTGTTAATGAGTGGTTGTTAATGAATGGGTGTTAATGAGTGTTAATGAATGGGTGTTAATGAGTGGACGTTAATGAATGGGCGTTAATTGGCGCCGCGTGGCCCCCACCCCACAGACGACCCCGATCCCGACGACGGCTTCAACTACAAGCAGATGATGGTGCGCGACGAGCGCCGCTTCAAGATGGCGGACCGCGATGGCGACCTGGCGGCCACCAAGGAGGAGTTCACGGCCTTCCTGCACCCCGAGGAGTACGACTACATGAAGGACATCGTGGTGCAGGTGGGCTCCGGACCCACGGCTCCACGCTGGCTCCCATTGGGTCCCACCTCCAGCTCCTCATGGCGTCCCCACAGCCCATAGATCCTCACCCTCCATTGGGCCCAAATCCCAGTTGATCCCAAGCAGATCCCATTTCCCAGTGGATTCCCATCTCCAGTTCCTCGTTGAGTCCCAGTTTCCAGCTGGTTCCAGTTCCCAGCTGATCCTCACCCCCAGTTCCACACTGCGTCTCAGTTCCCAGTGGGTCCCCATTCCCAGTGTACCCAGTTCCCAATGGGTCCCCATTCCCAGTTCTCATTGGGAATCCAGTTCCCAGTGGGTTCCCAACCCCAGTTCCTCAGTGGGTCCCCATTCCCAGTGTACCCAGTTCCCAGTGGGTTCCCATTCCCAGTGTAACCAGTTCCCAATGGGTCCCCATTCCCAGTGTATCCCAGTTGGTCCCCATTCCCAGTGTATCCCAGTTCCCAATGGGTCCCCATTCCCAGTTCTCATTGGGTCCCTGTTCCCAGTGGGTTCCCAGTTCCCAATGGGTCCCCATTCCCAGTGTATCCCAGTTCCCAATGGGTCCTCATTCCCAGTGTACCCAGTTCCCAATGGGTCCTCATTCCCAGTGTATCCCAGTTCCCAATTGGTCCCCATTCCCAGTGTACCCAGTTCCCAATGGGTCCCGATTCCCAGTTCCCAATAGGTGCCCATTCCCAGTGTATCCCAGTTCCCAATGGGTTCCCATTCCCAGTGTACCCAGTTCCCAATGGGTCCCCATTCCCAGTGTATCCCAGTTGGTCCCCATTCCCAGTGTACCCAGTTCCCAATGGGTCCCCATTCCCAGTGTATCCCAGTTGGTCCCCATTCCCAGTGTACCCAGTTCCCAATGGGTCCCAATTCCCAGTTCCCAATGGGTCCCCATTCCCAGTGTACCCAGTTCCCAATGGGTCCCCATTCCCAGTTCCTAATAGGTGCCCATTCCCAGTGTACCCAGTTCCCAATGGGTCCCCTTTCCCAGTTCCCAATAGGTGCCCATTCCCAGTGTACCCAGTTCCCAGTGGGTTCCCATTCCCAGTGTACCCAATTCCCAATTGGTCCCCATTCCCAGTGTACCCAGTTCCCAATGGGTCCCGATTCCCAGTTCTCATTGGGTCCCTGTTCCCAGTTTATCCCAGTTCCCAATGGGTCCCCATTCCCAGTGTACCCAGTTCCCAATGGGTCCCAATTCCCAGTTCCCAATAGGTGCCCATTCCCAGTGTACCCAGTTCCCAGTGGGTCCCCATTCCCAGTTTATCCCAGTTCCCAATGGGTCCCCATTCCCAGTGTACCCAGTTCCCAATGGGTCCCCTTTCCCAGTTCCCAATAGGTGCCCATTCCCAGTGTACCCAGTTTTCAGTGGGTTCCCATTCCCAGTGTACCCAATTCCCAATTGGTCCCCATTCCCAGTGTACCCAGTTCCCAATGGGTCCCGATTCCCAGTTCCCAATGGGTCTCTGTTCCCAGTGTATCCCAGTTCCCAATGGGTCCCCATTCCCAGTGTACCCAGTTCCCAGTGGGTCCCCATTCCCAGTGTATCCCATTTCCCAATGGGTCCCCATTCCCAGTGTACCCAGTTCCCAGTGGGTCCCCATTCCCAGTGTATCCCAGTTGGTCCCCATTCCCAGTTCTCATTGGGTCCCTGTTCCCAGTGGGTTCCCAGTTCCCAATGGGTCCTCATTCCCAGTGTATCCCAGTTCCCAATGGGTCCCGATTCCCAGTTCCCAATAGGTACCCATTCCCAGTGTACCCAGTTCCCAATGGGTCCCCATTCCCAGTTCCCAATAGGTACCCATTCCCAGTGTACCCAGTTCCCAATGGGTCCCCATTCCCAGTGTATCCCAGTTGGTCCTCATTCCCAGTGTACCCAGTTCCCAATGGGTCCCCTTTCCCAGTTCTCATTGGGTCCCTGTTCCCAGTGTATCCCAGTTCCCAATGGGTCCCCATTCCCAGTGTACCCAGTTCCCAGTGGTTTCCCATTCCCATTGTACCCAGTTCCCAATGGGTCCTCATTCCCAGTGTAACCAGTTCCCAATGGGTCCCGATTCCCAGTTCCCAATAGGTGCCCATTCCCAGTGTACCCAGTTCCCAATGGGTCCCCATTCCCAGTGTATCCCAGTTCCCAATGGGTCCGCATTCCCAGTTTTCATTGGGTCCCTGTTCCCAGTGTATCCCAGTTCCCAATGGGTTCCCATTCCCAGTGTACCCAGTTCCCAGTGGGTCCCCATTCCCAGTTCTCATTGGGTCCCTGTTCCCAGTGGGTTCCCAGTTCCCAATGGGTCCCGATTCCCAGTTCCCAATAGGTGCCCATTCCCAGTGCACCCAGTTCCCAATGGGTCCCCATTCCCAGTGTACCCAGTTCCCAATGGGTCCCGATTCCCAGTTCCCAATAGGTGCCCATTCCCAGTGTACCCAGTTCCCAGTGGGTCCCCATTCCCAGTGTATCCCAGTTCCCAATGGGTCCGCATTCCCAGTTTTCATTGGGTCCCTGTTCCCAGTGTATCCCAGTTCCCAATGGGTCCCCATTCCCAGTGTACCCAGTTCCCAATGGGTCCCCATTCCCAGTGCACCCAGTTCCCAGTGTGTCCCCATTCCCAGTGTATCCCAGTTCCCAGTGTGTCCCCATTCCCAGTGTATCCCAGTTCCCAATGGGTCCTCATTCCCAATGTACCCAGTTCACAGTGGGTCTCCATTCCCAGTGTATCCCAGTTCCCAATGGGTCCCCATTCCCAGTGTATCCCAGTTCCCAATGGGTCCGCATTCCCACTTCTCATTGGGTCCCCGTTCCCAGTGGGTTCCCAACCCCAGTTCCTCAGTGGGTCCAAATCCCAGTGGGTCCCCACCCCCAGTTCCCTGCAGGTTCCCACCCCAGTCCTTGGTGGGTCCCAGTTCCCTGTTGGGTCCCAACCCCCCATAGCTCCTCACCATCAATTCCTCACTGGATCCCAATTCTCAATGGGTCCCCAGTTCCCTGTTGGGTCCCAATTCCCAGTTCCCCATTGGATCCCAGTTCCCAGCTGGTCTCCATCCTCAGTTCCCCATTGGGTCCCAGTTTCCATTGGGTCCCCACCCCCAGTTCCCCATTGGATCCCAGTTCCCAGCGAGTCTCCATCCCCAGTTCCCCATTGGATCCCAGTTCCCACAGGGTCCCCAACCCCAGTTCCCCATTGGATCCCAGTTCCCACATGGTCTCCATCCTCAGTTCCCCATTGGATCCCAGTTCCCCTTGGGTCTCCATCCTCAGATCCCCATTGGATCCCAGTTCCCACAGGGTCCCCAACCCCAGTTCCCCATTGGATCCCAGTTCCCACATGGTCTCCATCCCCAGTTCCCCATTGGATCCCAGTTCCCACAGGGTCCCCATCCCCAGTTCCCCATTGGATCCCAGTTCCCACAGGGTCCCCATCCCCAGTTCCCCATTGGATCCCAGTTCCCCTTGGGTTTCCATCCCCAGTTCCCCATTGGATCCCAGTTCCCAGCGGATCCCCATCCCCAGTTCCCCATTGGATCCCAGTTCCCCTTGGGTCTCCATCCTCAGATCCCCATTGGATCCCAGTTCCCACAGGGTCCCCAACCCCAGTTCCCCATTGGATCCCAGTTCCCACATGGTCTCCATCCTCAGTTCCCCATTGGATCCCAGTTCCCCTTGGGTCTCCATCCTCAGATCCCCATTGGATCCCAGTTCTCCTTGGGTCTCCATCCCCAGTTCCCCATTGGATCCCAGTTCCCCTTGGGTCTCCATCATCAGTTCCCCATTGGATCCCAGTTCCCCTTGGGTCTCCATCCCCAGTTCCCCATTGGATCCCAGTTCCCCTTGGGTCCCCAACCCCAGTTCCCCATTGGATCCCAGTTCCCACAGGGTCTCCATCCTCAGTTCCCCATTGGGTCCCAGTTCCCCATTGGGTCTCCATCCCCAGTTCCCCATTGGATCCCAGCTCTTCAGGTCCAGCTCCCCGCCCCCATTGTATCCCCCAGCCCCACACATTCCCCCCCCCAAAGCGGGTCACCCCACGTCGGCCCCACTGTGTTCCCACAGGAGACGATGGAGGACATCGATAAGAACGGGGACGGCTTCATCGACCTGGAGGAGTACATTGGTGAGCAATGCATGCCCCATAGCACACCCCAAAGGACACCCCATATCCCACAGCACATCCCATATCCCACATTACATCCCATATCCCACAGCACATCCCATATCCCACATTCCATCCCATATCCCACATCACATCCCATATCCCACAGCACACCCCATATCCCACAGCACATCCCATATCCCATAGCACATCTCATATCCCACATTACATCCCATATCCCACATTACATCCCATATCCCACATTACATCCCATATCCCACATTACATCCCATATCCCACATTACATCCCATATCCCACATTACATCCCATATCCCACAGCACATCCCATATCCCACAGCACATCCCATATCTCACAGCACATCCCATATCCCGTTGCAGATCTTGGTGTCCCAGACCTGATCCCATTATCCCAACTCAGAGTCTCATTGTCCCCCAGGATCCCATTATCCCAACCCAGGATGCTATAACCCAAACTACAGCCCCATATCCCAACCCAGGATCCCATTATCCCAACCCAAGATCCCATAACCCAAACCACAGCCCCATATCCCAACCCAGGATCCCTTATCCCAACCCAGGATCCCATTATCCCAACCCAGGATCCTATAACCCAAAGCACAGCCCCATATCCCAACCCAAGATCCCATTATCCCAATCCAGGATCTCATTACCCCAAAGCAAAGCCCCATATCCCTCTGGGATCCCATTATCCCAATCCAGGATCCCATTACCCCAAAGCACAGCCCCATATCCCTCTGGGATCCCATTATCCAAGTCCAGGATCCCATTACCCCGAAGCACAGCCCCATATCCCCCTGGGATCCCATTATACCAACCCAGGATCCCATTACCCCAAAGCACAGCCCCATATCCCTCTGGGATACCATTATCCAAGTCCAGGATCCCATTACCCCGAAGCAGGGCCCCATATCCCACTGGGATCCCAATACCCCAACCCCGGACCCCATTACCACAAAGCAGAACCCCATATCCCCCCTGGGATCCCATTACCCTAAAGCAGATCCCATTACCCCAAAGCAGATCCCAATACCCTAAAGCAGATCCCATTACCCTAAAGCAGATCCCAATACCCCAAAGCAGATCCCATTACCCTAAAGCAGATCCCAATACCCCAAAGCAGATCCCAATACCTCAAAGCAGATCCCATTGCCCCAAAGCAGATCCCAATACCCCAAAGCAGATCCCATTGCCCCAAAGCAGATCCCAATACCCCAAAGCAGATCCCAATACCCCAAAGCAGATCCCATTGCCCCAAAGCAGATCCCAATACCCCAAAGCAGATCCCATTACCCCAAAGCAGATCCCAATACCCTAAAGCAGATCCCATTACCCCAAAGCAGATCCCAATACCCTAAAGCAGATCCCATTACCCTAAAGCAGATCCCAATACCCCAAAGCAGATCCCATTGCCCCAAAGCAGATCCCATTGCCCCAAAGCAGATCCCAATACCCCAAAGCAGATCCCAATACCCTAAAGCAGTTACCAATACCCTAAAGCAGATCTCAATACCCCAAAGCAGATCCCAGTACCCCAAAGCAGATCCCAATACCCCAAAGCAGATCCCAATACCCTAAAGCAGATCCCATTGCCCCAAAGCAGATCCCATTGCCCCAAAGCAGATCCCAATACCCTAAAGCAGATCCCATTACCCCAAAGCAGATCCCATTGCCCCAAAGCAGATCCCAATACCCTAAAGCAGATCCCAATACCCCAAAGCAGATCCCATTGCCCCAAAGCAGATCCCATTGCCCCAAAGCAGATCCCAATACCCCAAAGCAGATCCCATTGCCCCAAAGCAGATCCCAATACCCCAAAGCAGATCCCAATACCTCAAAGCAGATCCCATTGCCCCAAAGCAGATCCCAATACCCCAAAGCAGATCCCATTGCCCCAAAGCAGATCCCATTGCCCCAAAGCAGATCCCAATACCCCAAAGCAGATCCCATTGCCCCAAAGCAGATCCCAATACCCCAAAGCAGATCCCATTACCCCAAAGCAGATCCCAATACCCTAAAGCAGATCCCATTACCCCAAAGCAGATCCCAATACCCTAAAGCAGATCCCATTACCCTAAAGCAGATCCCAATACCCCAAAGCAGATCCCATTGCCCCAAAGCAGATCCCATTGCCCCAAAGCAGATCCCAATACCCCAAAGCAGATCCCAATACCCTAAAGCAGTTACCAATACCCTAAAGCAGATCTCAATACCCCAAAGCAGATCCCAGTACCCCAAAGCAGATCCCAATACCCCAAAGCAGATCCCAATACCCTAAAGCAGATCCCATTGCCCCAAAGCAGATCCCATTGCCCCAAAGCAGATCCCAATACCCTAAAGCAGATCCCATTACCCCAAAGCAGATCCCATTGCCCCAAAGCAGATCCCAATACCCTAAAGCAGATCCCAATACCCCAAAGCAGATCCCATTACCCTAAAGCAGATCCCAATACCCCAAAGCAGATCCCATTACCCTAAAGCAGATCCCAATACCTCAAAGCAGATCCCAATACCCCAAAGCAGATCCCATTACCCCAAAGCAGATCCCATTGCCCCAAAGCAGATCCCATTACCCTAAAGCAGATCCCATTATCCCCAAAGCAGATCCCATTACCCTAAAGCAGATCCCATTACCCTAAAGCAGATCCCAATACCCCAAAGCAGATCCCAATACCCCAAAGCAGATCCCATTGCCCCAAAGCAGATCCCATTGCCCCAAAGCAGATCCCAATACCCCAAAGCAGATCTCAGTACCCCAAAGCAGATCCCAATACCCTAAAGCAGATCCCATTGCCCCAAAGCAGATCCCATTACCCTAAAGCAGATCCCAATACCCCAAAGCAGATCCCAATACCCCAAAGCAGATCCCATTATCCCCAAAGCAGATCCCAGTACCCCAAAGCAGATCCCAATACCCCAAAGCAGATCCCAATACCTCAAAGCAGATCCCAATACCCTAAAGCAGATCCCATTACCCCAAAGCAGATCCCATTACCCTAAAGCAGATCCCAATACCCTAAAGCAGATCCCAGTACCCCAAAGCAGATCCCATTATCCCCAAAGCAGATCGCAATACCCCAAAGCAGATCTCATTACCCTAAAGCAGATCCCATTACCCCAAAGCAGATCCCAATACCCCAAAGCAGATCCCAATACCCCAAAGCAGATCCCATTACCCTAAAGCAGATCCCAATACCCCAAAGCAGATCCCAGTACCCCAAAGCAGATCCCAATACCCTAAAGCAGATCCCAATACCCCAAAGCAGATCCCAATACCCTAAAGCAGATCCCAATACCCCAAAGCAGATCCCATTACCCTAAAGCAGATCCCAATACCCTAAAGCAGATCCCAATACCCCAAAGCAGATCCCAATACCCCAAAGCAGATCCCATTATCCCCAAAGCAGATCCCAGTACCCCAAAGCAGATCCCAATACCCCAAAGCAGATCCCATTACCCCAAAGCAAATCCCATTACCCTAAAGCAGATCCCAATACCCCAAAGCAGATCCCATTGCCCCAAAGCAGATCCCAATACCCTAAAGCAGATCCCAATACCCTAAAGCAGATCCCATTACCCCAAAGCAGATCCCATTACCCTAAAGCTGATCCCAGTACCCCAAAGCAGATCCCATTGCCCCAAAGCAGATCCCAATACCCCAAAGCAGATCCCATTACCCTAAAGCAGATCCCAATACCCCAAAGCAGATCCCATTACCCTAAAGCAAATCCCAGTACCCCAAAGCAGATCCCATTGCCCTAAAGCAGATCCCAATACCCCAAAGCAGATCCCATTATCCCCAAAGCAGATCCCATTACCCTAAAGCAGATCCCAATACCCCAAAGCAGATCCCAATCCCCCCATGTCCCCCCATACCTCTCCCTATATCCCCATCCCCCCGTGTCCCCCCATGGTGCAGCTGTTGGCCCAGCTGAGCGCAGCCGGCAGCAGCAGCTGTTCGGTGCCGTCCCAATGGGGCCGTGGCACAACAGCTGCATCCCCATAATGTGTGTATGGGGGGAGGGCTGGGGCCGTCTGACCCCAAACAGCATCAATGGGGCCAGCAGCGGGTTTGTGGTGCTGAGGTGTCCCCCATCCCATCCCCCATCCATCCACGATCCCATCCCATCCCATCCCATCCATCCAATCCCATACCCATCCCATCCATCCCATCCCACCCCATCCCATAATATCCCATCCCATCCCATCCCACCCCATCCCATAATATCCCATCCCATCCCATCCATCCCATCCCAAACCCATCCCATCCCCCATCCATCCACGATCCCATCCCATCCCATCCCATCCATCCCATCCCATCCCATCCCATCCCATCCCATCCCATCCATCCCATAATATCCCTTCCCATCCCATCCCTTCCCATCCCATCCCATCCCATCCCATCCATCCCATCCCAAACCCATCCCATCCCCCATCCATCCACGATCCCATCCCATCCCATCCCATCCCATCCCATCCATCCCATAATATCCCATCCCATCCCATCCCTTCCCATCCCATCCCATCCCATCCATCCCATCCCATCCCATCCATCCCATCCCATCCCATCCCATCCCATCCCATCCCATAATATCCCATCCATCCCATCCCATCCCATCCCATCCCATCCATCCCATCCCATCCCATCCCATCCCATCCCATCCCATCCCATCCCATCCATCTCATCCCATCCCATAATGTCCCATCCCATCCCATCCCATCCCATCCCATCCCATCCCATCCCATCCATCCCATAATATCCCATCCCATCCATCCCATCCCATCCCATCCCATCCCATCCATTCCATCCCATCCCATCCCATCCCATAATATCCCATCCATCCCATCCCATCCCATCCCATCCATCCCATCCCATCCCATCCCATCCCATCCCATCCATTCCATCCCATCCCATCCCATCCCATAATATCCCATCCATCCCATAATATCCCATCCATCCCATCCCATCCATCCCATAGGTGACATGTACAGCCACGATGGTGACGCCGATGAACCCGAGTGGGTGAAGACGGAGCGGGAGCAGTTTGTGGAGTTCAGGGACAAGAACCGGGACGGGAAAATGGACCAGCAGGAGACACGGGAATGGATCCTGCCTGCAGACTACGACCACGCCGAGGCCGAAGCGAGACACCTTGTGTATGAGTCCGACCAGGACAAGGTCAGCAACAGCCCTATAGGGACAGCCTATAGCAGCCCTATGGGTACAGCCTATAGCAGCTCTATGGGGACAGCACATAACAGCTCTATGGGGTACAGCCTATAGCAGCTCTATGGGGTACAGCACATAACAGCTCTATGGGGTACAGCCTATAGCAGCTCTATGGGTACAGCCTATAGCAGCCCTATGGGGTACAGCACATAACAGCCCTATGGGGTACAGCACATAACAGCCCTATGGGTACAGCCTATAGCAGCTCTATGGGGTACAGCCTATAGCAGCTCTATGGGGTACAACCTATAGCAGCTCTATGGGGTACAGCCTATAGCAGCTCTATGAGATACAGCACATAGCAGCTCTATGGGGTACAACCTATAGCAGCCCTATGGGTACAGCCTATAGCAGCTCTATGGGGTACAGCACATAGCAGCTCTTTGGGGTACAGCCTATAGCAGCCCTATGGGGTACAGCACATAACAGCTCTATGGGTACAGCACATAACAGCCCTATGGGTACAGCACATAACAGCCCTATGGGGTACAGCCTATAGCAGCTCTATGGGGTACGGCCTATAGCAGCTCTATGGGGTACAGCCTATAGCAGCTCTATGGGGTACAGCACATAGCAGCCCTATGGGTACAGCACATAACAGCCCTATGGGGTACAGCACATAACAGCCCTATGGGGTACAGCCTATAGCAGCTCTATGGGGTACAGCACATTGCAGCTCTATGGGTACAGCCTATAGCAGCCCTATGGGGTACAGCACATAACAGCCCTATGGGTACAGCCTATAGCAGCCCTATGGGGTACAGCACATAACAGCCCTATGGGGTACAGCACATAACAGCCCTATGGGTACAGCCTATAGCAGCTCTATGGGGTACAGCCTATAACAGCCCTATGGGTACAGCCTATAGCAGCTCTATGGGTACAGCCTATAGCAGCTCTATGGGGTACAGCCTATAGCAGCTCTATGGGTACAGCCTATAGCAGCCCTATGGGGTACAGCCTATAGCAGCTCTATGGGGTACAGCCTATAGCAGCTCTATGAGATACAGCACATAGCAGCTCTATGGGGTACAACCTATAGCAGCCCTATGGGTACAGCCTATAGCAGCTCTATGGGGTACAGCACATAACAGCCCTATGGGGTACAGCACATAACAGCCCTATGGGGTACAGCACATAACAGCCCTATGGGTACAGCCTATAGCAGCCCTATGGGGTACAGCACATAACAGCCCTATGGGGTACAGCACATAACAGCCCTATGGGTACAGCCTATAGCAGCTCTATGGGGTACAGCCTATAACAGCCCTATGGGTACAGCCTATAGCAGCTCTATGGGTACAGCCTATAGCAGCTCTATGAGATACAGCACATAGCAGCTCTATGGGGTACAACCTATAGCAGCCCTATGGGTACAGCCTATAGCAGCTCTATGGGGTACAGCACATAACAGCCCTATGGGGTACAGCCTATAGCAGCTCTATGGGTACAGCCTATAGCAGCCCTATGGGGTACAGCCTATAGCAGCTCTATGGGGTACAGCACATAACAGCCCTATGGGGTACAGCACATAACAGCCCTATGGGTACAGCCTATAGCAGCTCTATGGGGTACAGCCTATAACAGCCCTATGGGGTACAGCCTATAGCAGCTCTATGGGGTACAGCCTATAGCAGCTCTATGGGTACAGCCTATAGCAGCCCTATGGGGTACAGCCTATAGCAGCTCTTTGGGTACAGCCTATAGCAGCCCTATGGGGTACAGCACATAACAGCTCTATGGGGTACAGCCTATAGCAGCTCTATGGGGTACAGCCTATAGCAGCCCTATGGGGTACAGCCTATAGCAGCTCTTTGGGTACAGCCTATAGCAGCTCTATGGGGTACACCCTATAGCAGCCCTATGGGTACAGCCTATAGCAGCTCTATGGGGTACAGCCTATAACAGCTCTATGGGGTACAGCCTATAGCAGCTCTATGGGGTACAGCCTATAGCAGCCCTATGGGGTACAGCCTATAGCAGCTCTATGGGGTACAGCCTATAGCAGCTCTATGGGGTACAGCCTATAGCAGCCCTATGGGGTACAGCCTATAGCAGCTCTATGGGGTACAGCCTATAGCAGCTCTATGGGGTACAGCCTATAGCAGCCCTATGGGGTACAGCCTATAGCAGCTCTATGGGGTACAGCCTATAGCAGCTCTATGGGTACAGCACATAACAGCCCTATGGGGTACAGCCTATAACAGCTCTATGGGGTACAGCCCATAATGCAGCCCTCTGGGATCCACCCCATAATATAGGACTATGGGATCCACCCCATAATATAGGACTATGGGGTCCATCCCATAATGTAGGACTATGGGATCCATCTCACCCCATTCTCCCTATAGGATCCCCACTCCTTGTGGGATCCCCACACCCCACTCTCCCTATAGGATCCCCCATAGGTTCCCTCCCTTCCCCATAGGTTCCCTCCCCCATAGGTTCCCTCCCCCCACAGCTCCCTCCCCCCTGAATTCCTCCCTCTCCTTTGGGTTCCCTCCCCATTGGATCCCCTCCCTCTCCCCTTGGGTTCCCTCTCCCCACAGATCCTTCCCTCCTCCCATAGATCCCCCCTCTTAGATCCCTCTCCCCACTGATCCCTCCCCCATTCAGCCCTGCCTCCGTGGATCCCTTTGTACCCCATAGATTCCCTCCCCCCATGGATCCCTCTCCCCATAGGTTCCCTCTCCCCATAGGTTCCCTCCTTCTCCCCATGAGTTCCCTCCCCCACGGATCCCTCTCCCCATAGGATCCCTCCCGTTCCCCATAGGCTCCCTTCCTCTCCCCATAGGTTCCCTCTCCCCATAGGTTCCCTCCCCCCATGGATCCCTCTCCCCATAGGTTCCCTCTCCCCATAGGATCCCTCCTACTCCCCATAGGTTCCCTTCCTCTCCCCATGAGTTCCCTCCCCCCATGGATCCCTCTCCCCATAGGTTCCCTCTCCCCATAGGTTCCCTCCCTCTCCCCATAGGTTCCCTCCCGTTCCTTATAGGCTCCCTCCTTCTCCCCATAGGTTCCCTCCCCCATGGATCCCTCTCCCCATAGGTTCCCTCTCCCCATAGGTTCCCTTCCTCTCCCCATAGGTTCCCTCCCCCATGGATCCCTCTCCCCATAGGATCCCTCCCGTTCCCCATAGGCTCCCTTCCTCTCCCCATAGGTTCCCTCTCCCCATAGGTTCCCTCCCCCCATGGATCCCTCTCCCCATAGGTTCCCTCTCCCCATAGGATCCCTCCTACTCCCCATAGGTTCCCTTCCTCTCCCCATGAGTTCCCTCCCCCCATGGATCCCTCTCCCCATAGGTTCCCTCTCCCCATAGGTTCCCTCCCTCTCCCCATAGGTTCCCTCCCGTTCCTTATAGGCTCCCTCCTTCTCCCCATAGGTTCCCTCCCCCATGGATCCCTCTCCCCATAGGTTCCCTCTCCCCATAGGTTCCCTTCCTCTCCCCATAGGTTCCCTCCCCCATGGATCCCTCTCCCCATAGGATCCCTCCCGTTCCCCATAGGCTCCCTTCCTCTCCCCATAGGTTCCCTCTCCCCATAGGTTCCCTCCCCCCATGGATCCCTCTCCCCATAGGTTCCCTCTCCCCATAGGATCCCTCCTACTCCCCATAGGTTCCCTTCCTCTCCCCATGAGTTCCCTCCCCCCATGGATCCCTCTCCCCATAGGTTCCCTCTCCCCATAGGTTCCCTCCCTCTCCCCATAGGTTCCCTCCCGTTCCTTATAGGCTCCCTCCTTCTCCCCATAGGTTCCCTCCCCCATGGATCCCTCTCCCCATAGGTTCCCTCTCCCCATAGGTTCCCTCCTTCTCCCCATGAGTTCCCTCCTCCATGGATCCCTCTCCCCATAGGATCCCTCCCGTTCCCCATAGGCTCCCTTCCTCTCCCCATAGGTTCCCTCTCCCCATATGTTCCCTCCCCCACAGATCCCTCTCCCCATAGGTTCCCTCCCTCTCCCCATAGGTTAGGATCCCTCCCTCTCCCCATAGGTTCCCTCCCCCATGGATCCCTCTCCCCATAGGTTCCCTCTCTCCTCATGGGTTCCTTCCCTCTTCCCATCGGTACCCTCTCTTTCCCCATAGGTTCCCTCTCCCCATGGATTCCCTCGCCCCATGGATCCCTCTCCCCATGGGTTCCCTCCCCCTTCCCATAGGTTCCCTCTCCCCATTGGTTTCTTCCCTCTCCCCATAGGCTCCCTCTACCCATGGGTTCCCTCCCTCTCCCCATTGGTTCCCTTCCTCTCTCCATAGGTTCCTCCTCCTCATAGGTTCCTTCTCTCCATAGGCTCCCTTCCTCTCCCCATAGTTTCCCTCTCCCCATGGGTTCCCTCTCCCTGCAGGTTCCCTCCCCCCATGGTTCCCTCTCCCTATACGTTCCTTCTCTCTCCCCATAGGTTCCCTCCTTCTCCCCATAGGTTCCCTCCCTCCATATGTTCCTTCCCTCTCCCCATATGTTCCCTCTCCCCATATGTTCCCTCTCCCCATACGTTCCTTCACTCTCCCCACACGTTCTCTCTCCCCATATATTCCCTCTCCCCATATGTTCCCTCTCCCCATAGTTTCTATCGCTCTCCACATATGTTCCCTCTCCCCTTATATTCCCTCCCCCCACACGTTCCCTCTCCCCATGGGTTCCTTCCCTCTCCACATGTTCCCTCTCCCCCATAGGCTCCCTCTCCCCACAGGTTCCCTCTCCCCATATGTTCCTTCTCCCCATAGGTTCGCTCCCCCCATAGGTTCCTTCCCTCTCCCCATAGATTAGGCTTCCTCCCTCCCCCCATATGTTTCCTCTCCCCATATGTTCCCTCCTTCTCCGCATATGTTCCCTCTCCCCATATGTTCCTTTACTCTCCCCATACGTTCCCTCTCCCCATACGTTCCTTCCCTCTCCCCATATGTTCCCTCCCTCTCCCCATACGTTCCCTCTCCCCATTTGTTCCTTCCCTCTCCCCATATGTTCCCTCTCCCATAGGTTCCCTCCTTCACCCCATAAGTTCCTTCTCCCCATAGGTTCCCTCCCCCCCATATGTTCCTTCCCTCCCCCATACGTTCCTTCCCTCTCCCCTTTGGTTCCTTCCCTCTCCCCATATGTTCCCTCCCCCCATTGTTCCCTCTCCCCATAGGCTCCTTTCCTCTCCCCATAGATTTGGTTCCCTCCCCCCATATGTTCCTTCACTCCCCCCATATGTTCCTTCTCCTCATATGTTCCCTCCTCCAGAGTTTCTGTTCCTCTCCCCATATGTTCCTTCACTCTCCCCACACGTTCCCTCTCCCCATATGTTCCCTCTCCCCACACGTTCCCTCTCCCCATATGTTCCCTCTCCCCATATGTTCCCTCCCCCACACGTTCCCTCTCCCCATATGTTCCCTCTCCCCATACGTTCCTTCCCTCTCCCCACATGTTCCCTTCCCCCCCACACGTTCCCTCTCCCCATACGTTCCCTCCCTCTCCCCATATGTTCCCTCTCCCCATATATTCCCTCTCCCCATATATTCCCTCTCCCCACATGTTCCCTCTCCCCACATGTTCCCTCTCCCCATTGGTTCCCTCTCCCCATATGTTCCTTCACTCTCCCCATATATTCCCTCTCCCCATATGTTCCTTCCCTCTCCCCATAGGTTCCATCCCCCCATATATTCCCTCCCCCCATATGTTTCCCTCTCCCCATATATCCCTCTCCCCACACCTTCCTCTCCCCCTATGTTCCCTCTCCCCATATATTCCCTCCCCCCACTCGGTCCCTCTCCCCATGGGTTCCTTCCCTCTCCACATGTTCCCTCTCCCCACAGGTTCCCTCTCCCCATATGTTCCTTCTCCCCACAGGTTCTCTCCCCCCATAGGTTCCTTCCCTCTCCCCATAGATTAGGCTTCCTCCCCCCCCGATATGTTCCCTCTCCCATATGTTCATTCCCTCTCCCCATAGGTTCCCTCCCTCTCCCCATAGATTAGGTTCCCTCCCTCTCCCCATATATTCCCTCTCCCCACACGTTCCCTCTCCCCATATGTTCCCTCCCTCCCCCCATATGTTCCCTCTCCCATACGTTCCTTCCCTCTCCGCATATATCCCTCTCCCTCTCCCCACATTTTCCCTCTCCCCATATGTTCCTTCCCTCTCCCCATACGTTCCCTCTCCCCATATATTCCCTCTCCCCCATATGTTCCCTCTCCCCATATATTCCCTCTCTCCATATGTTCCCTCTCCCCATACGTTCCTTCCCTCTCCCCATATATCCCTCTCCCTCTCCCCACGCGTTCCCTCTCCCCATATGTTCCCTCTCCCCATATGTTGCTTCACTCTCCCCATATGTTCCCTCTCCCTACACGTTCCCTCTCCCCATACGTTCCCTATCCCCACACGTTCCCTCTCCCCATATGTTCCCTCTCCCCATATGTTCCTTCCCTCTCCCCATATGTTCCCTCTCCCCATATATTCCCTCCCTCTCCCCATATATTCCCTCTCCCCACACGTTCCCTCTCCCCATATGTTCCTTCCCTCTCCCCATATGTTCCTTCCCTCTCCCCATAGGTTCCCTCCCCCCATATATTCCCTCCCCCCACACGTTCCCTCTCCCCATATATTCCCTCTCCCCATATATTCCCTCTCCCCATACGTTCCCTCCCTCTCCCCATAGGTTCCTTCTCCCCATATGTTTCCTCCCCCCATATGTTCCCTCTCCCCATTACGTTCCCTCCCTCTCCCCATAGGTTCCCTCTCCCATATGTTCCCTCTCCCCACACGTTCCCTCTCCCCATGGTTTCCTTCCCTCTCCCCATATGTTCCTTCACTCTCCCCATATGTTCCCTCTCCCCACACGTTCCCTCCCCCCATATGTTCCCTCTCCCCATATGTTCCCTCTCCCCATAGGTTCCCTCCCCCCATATATTCCCTCCCCCCCTATGTTCCCTCCCCCCACACGTTCCCTCTCCCCATATATTCCCTCTCCCCATATGTTCCTTCCCTCTCCCCATATGTTCCTTCTCCCCATTGGTTCCCTCTCCCCCCAGGACGGCCGTCTGACGCGGGAGGAGATCGTGTCCAAGTACGACCTGTTTGTGGGCAGCCAGGCCACCGACTTTGGGGAGGCGCTGGTGCGACACGACGAGTTCTGAGCGGGAGGAAAAACACCCCATTATTTATTGTTTCACCCCAAAATGAAGCGCCCACGGCACCGAACACAAAGGGGGGGACAGCACCGTGGGGGGGGGTCTCCCCTCTGCCCCCCTCCTCATCCCCAAACACCCCCCACCAACCCCCAGTTATTCAATACCAGCCCATCCCGACACGGGTCGGTTGGGGGATGATGAGTTTGGGGCCGAGATTTGGGGTCAGATCCTGAGATTTGGGGTCGTTTTGTGGGAGGTTGGGGCCGGTTCTATAGGATTTGGGGTCCAGTCTGGAGAGTTTGGGGTCATTTTGTGGGATTTGGGGTCAGATCCTGAGATTTGGGATCATTTTGTGGGAGTTTGGGGCCGGTTCTGTAGGATTTGGGATCAATTCCAGGGGATTTGGGGTCAGATCCTGAGATTTGGGGTCAATTCTGGGGGATTTCGGGGTCAGATTCTGAGATTTAGGGCCAGTTTCTGTAGGATTTGGGGTCAGATCCTGAGATTTGGGGTCGTTTTGTGGGAGTTTGGGGCCGGTTCTATAGGATTTGGGGTCCGGTCTGGAGAGTTTGGTGTCAATTCTGGGAGATTTGGGGTCGTTTTGTGGGAGTTTGGGGCCAGGTTCTATAGGATTTGGGGTCAATTCTGGGAGATTTGGGGTCAGATCCTGAGATTTGGGGTCGTTTTGTGGGAGGTTGGGGACGGTTCTATAGGATTTGGGGTCCAGTCTGGAGAGTTTGGGGTCAATTCTGGGGGATTTGGGGTTGTTCTGTGGGAGATTGGGGCCGGTTCTGTAGGATTTGGGGTCAATTCTGGGGGATTTCGGGGTCAGATCCTGAGATTTGGGGTCGCTTTGTGGGAGGTTGGGGCCGGTTCTATAGGATTTGGGGTCCGGTCTGGAGAGTTTGGGATCAATTCTGGGGGATTTGGGGTCAGTTCCTGATTTTTGGGGTCATTTTGTGGGTATTGTGGCCAGTTCTGTAGGATTTGGGGTCAATTCTGGAGTGTTTGGGATCAATTCTGGGGGATTTCGGGGTCAGATCCTGAGATTTGGGATCATTTTGTGGGAGTTTGGGACCGGTTCTATAGGATTTGGGGTCCGGTCTGGAGAGTTTGGGGTCAATTCTGGGGGATTTGGGGTGGTTTTATGGGAGTTTGGGACCGGTTCTGTAGGATTTGGGGTCAATTCTGGGGGATTTCGGGGTCAGATCCTGAGATTTGGGGACAATCTATAGGATTTGGGGTCCAATCTGGAGAGTTTGGGGTCAATTCTGGGGGATTTGGGGTCAGATCCTGAGATATGGGGTCATTTTGTGGGTGTTTGGGGATGGTTCTATAGGATTTGGGGTCCGGTCTGGAGAGTTTGGGGTCAATTCTGGGTGATTTGGGGTTGTTCTGTGGGAGATTGGGGCCGGTTCTGTAGGATTTGGGGTCAATTCTGGGGGATTTGGGGTCAGATCCTGAGATTTAGGGTCATTTTGTGGGAGTTTTGGGCCGGTTCTGTAGGATTTGGGATCAATTCCAGGGGATTTGGGGTCAGATCCTGAGATATGGGGTCGTTTTTGTGGGAGGTTGGGACCGGTTCTATAGGATTTGGGGTCCAGTCTGGAGAGTTTGGGGTCAATTCTGGGGGATTTGGGGTGGTTTTATGGGAGTTTGGGGGCCGGTTCTGTAGGATTTGGGGTCAATTCTGGAGAGTTTGGGGTCAATTCTGGGGGATTTGGGGTCAGATCCTGAGATTCGGGGTCAATCTATAGGATTTGGGGTCCGATCTGGAGAGTTTGGGGTCAGTTCTGGGGGATTTGGGGTCAGATCCTGAGATTTGGGATCATTTTGTGGGAGTTTGGGGCCGGTTCTTTAGGATTTGGGGTCCAGTCTGGAGAGTTTGGGGTCAATTCTGGGGGATTTGGGGTGGTTTTATGGAGTTTGGGGCCGGTTCTGTAGGATTTGGGGTCAATTCTGGAGAGTTTGGGGTCAATTCTGGGGGATTTGGGGTCAGATCCTGAGATTCGGGGTCAATCTATAGGATTTGGGGTCCGATCTGGAGAGTTTGGGGTCAGTTCTGGGGGATTTGGGGTCAGATCCTGAGATTTGGGATCATTTTGTGGGAGTTTGGGGCCGGTTCTTTAGGATTTGGGGTCCAGTCTGGAGAGTTTGGGGTCAATTCTGGGAGATTTGGGGTCGTTTTGTGGGAGTTTGGGGCCAGTTCTATAGGATTTGGGGTCAATTCTGGGAGATTTGGGGTCAGATCCTGAGATTTGGGGTCGTTTTATGGGAGGTTGGGGCCGGTTCTATAGGATTTGGGGTCCAGTCTGGAGTGTTTGGGGTCAATTCTGGGGGATTTGGGGTCGTTTTGTGGGAGTTTGGGGCTGGTTCTGTAGGATTTGGGATCAATTCCGGGGGATTTGGGGTCAGAGCCTGAGATATAGGGTCGTTTTGTGGGAGTTTGGGGCTGGTTCTATAGGATTTGGGGTCCAGTCCGAAGAGTTTGGGGTCAATTCTGGGGGCTTTAGGGTCAGCTCCTGAGATTTGGGATCGTTTTGTGGGATATGGGGCCGGTTCTATAGGATTTGGGGTCCAGTCTGGAGAGTTTTGGGTCAATTCTGGGGGATTTGGTGTCGTTTTGTGGGAGTTTGGGGCCGGTTCTGTAGGATTTGGGGTCAATTCTGGGGGATTTGGGGTCAGATCCTGAGATTTGGGGCTGGTTTGGTGGGAGTTTGGGGCCGGTTCTGTAGGATTTGGGGTCTGATCTGGAGAGTTTGGGATCAATTCTGGGAGATTTGGGATCAGTTCCTGATTTTTGGGGTCATTTTGTGGGTATTGGGGCCAGTTCTATAGGATTTGGGGTCCGGTCTGGAGAGTTTGGGGTCAATTCTGGGGGATTTGGGGTGGTTTTATGGGAGTTTGGGGCCGGTTCTGTAGGATTTGGGGTCAATTCTGGGGGATTTTGGGGTCAGATCCTGAGATTTGGGATCATTTTGTGGGAGTTTGGGGGCCGGTTCTATAGGATTTGGGTCCAGTGTGGAGAGTTTGGGGTCAATTCTGGGGGATTTGGGATCAGCTCCTGAATTTGGGGTCATTTTGTGGGAGTTTGGGGCTGGTTCTATAGTGTTTGGGGTTGGGTCTGGAGAGTTTGGGGTCAATTCTGGGGGATTTGGGGTCGTTTTGTGGGTGTTTGGGGCCGGTTCTGTAGGATTTGGGGTCCAATCTGGTGAGTTTGGGGTCAATTTTGGGGTATTTGGGGTCAGATCCTGAGATTTGGGGTCGTTTTGTGGGAGTTTGGGGCCGGTTCTGTAGGATTTGGGGTCAATTCTGGGGGATTTGGGGTCGTTTTTGTCGGCGTTTGGGGCCAGTTCTATAGGATTTGGGGTCCAGTGTGGAGAGTTTGGGATCAATTCTGGGGGATTTCGGGGTCAGATCCTGAGATTTGGGGTCAATCTATAGGATTTGGGGTCCAATCTGGAGAGTTTGGGGTCAATTCTGGGGGCTTTAGGGTCAGCTCCTGAGATTTGGGGTCGTTTTGTGGGATATGGGGCCGTTTCTGTAGGATTTGGGGTCTGATCTGGAGAGTTTGGGATCAATTCTGGGAGATTTGGGGTCAGTTCCTGATTTTTGGGGTCATTTTGTGGGTATTGGGGCCAGTTCTATAGGATTTGGGGTCCAGTCTGGAGAGTTTGGGGTCAATTCTGGGGATTTGGGGTCAGATCCTGAGATATGGGGTCGTTTTGTGGGAGTTTGGGGACGGTTCTATAGGATTTGGGGTCCGGTCTGGAGAGTTTGGGGTCAATTCTGGGTGATTTGGGGTCATTTTGTGGGAGTTTGAGGCCTGTTCTATAGGATTTGGGGTCAATTCCGGGGGATTTGGGGTCAGATCCTGAGATTTGGGGTCATTTTGTGGGAGTTTGGGGCCGGTTCTATAGGATTTTTTGGTCCAGTCTGGAGAGTTTGTGGTCAATTCTGGGGTATTTGGGGTCAATTCTGGGGGATTTGGGGTCAGATCCTGAGATTTGGGGTCGTTTTGTGGGTGTTTGGGGCCAGTTCTATAGGATTTGGGGTCCGGTCTGGAGAGTTTGGGGTCAATTCTGGGGGATTTGGGGTCAGATCCTGAGATTTGGGGCCGGTTCTGTAGGTTTTGGGGTTGTCTCATGAGAGTTTGGGGCCAGTTCTGTAGGATTTGGGGTCCAGTCTGGAGAGTTTGGGGTCATTTTGTGGGATTTGGGGTCAGTTTGTACCATTTGGGGTCAGTTGCTGGGATTTGGGGGTTTGGCCACAGTGGGTCAAGTCCTGCCTTTGGGGTCAGCTCTGTGCCATTTGGGGTCGGTCCTGTGCCATTTGGGGTCCATTCTCGGGTTTGGGGTCGGTTCTTGGCTTTGGGGTCCATTCTGTTTTATTTGGGGTCCGTTCTGTTCTATTTGGGGTCGATTCTTGGGTTTGGGGTTGGTTCTGTTCCATTTGGGGTCTGTTCTCATTCATTCAACCCCCCCATTTGGGGTCAGTGCTGTCCCATTTGGGGTCGGTTCTGTCCCATTTGGGGTCGGTTCTGTCCCATTTGGGGTCAGTTCTGTCCCATTTGGGGTCAGTTCTGTTCCATTTGGGGTCGGTTCTGTCCCATTTGGGGTCAGTTCTGTCCCATTTGGGGTCAGTTCTGTTCCATTTGGGGTCAATTCTTGGGTTTGGGGTCAGTGCTGTCCCATTTGGGGTCGGTTCTGTCCCATTTGGGGTCGGTTCTGTTCCATTTGGGGTCAGTTCTGTCCCATTTGGGGTCGGTTCCATTTGGGGTCAGTTCTGTCCCATTTGGGGTCATTTCTGTCCCATTTGGGGTCAGTTCTGTCCCATTTGGGGTCGGTTCTTGGGTTTGGGGTCGGTTCTGTTCCATTTGGGGTCAGTTCTGTTCCATTTGGGGTCAATTCTTGGGTTTGGGGTCAGTGCTGTCCCATTTTGGGGTCGGTTCTGTCCCATTTGGGGTCGGTTCTGTTCCATTTGGGGTCAGTTCTGTCCCATTTGGGGTCGGTTCCATTTGGGGTCAGTTCTGTCCCATTTGGGGTCATTTCTGTCCCATTTGGGGGTCAGTTCTGTCCCATTTGGGGTCGGTTCTTGGGTTTGGGGTCGGTTCTGTTCCATTTGGGGTCAGTTCTGTTCCATTTGGGGTCAATTCTTGGGTTTGGGGTCAGTGCTGTCCCATTTGGGGTCGGTTCTGTCCCATTTGGGGTCGGTTCTGTTCCATTTGGGGTCAGTTCTGTCCCATTTGGGGTCGGTTCCATTTGGGGTCAGTTCTGTCCCATTTGGGGTCATTTCTGTCCCATTTGGGGTCGGTTCCATTTGGGGTCAGTTCTGTCCCATTTGGGGTCATTTCTGTCCCATTTGGGGTCAGTTCTGTCCCATTTGGGGTCGGTTCTTGAGTTTGGGGTCAGTTCTGTCCCATTTGGGGTCGGTTCTGTCCCATTTGGGGTCAGTTCTGTCCCATTTGGGGGTCAGTTCTGTCCCATGTGGGGTCGGTTCTGTCCCATTTGGGGTCAATTCTTGGGTTTGGGGTCGGTTCTGTCCCATTTGGGGTCGGTTCTGTCCCATTTGGGATCAATTTGTTCTGATTCGGGTCACCCCCTCCCCTCAGTTTGTCCAGACCCCATCAGACCCCCCATTTCTGCCCCCCATTGTCCCCCCTTCCAAGTGCCTTCACCCACCCCAACAAGGGGGGGTCCCCCTGACCCCACAATGTGCCCCCAACCCCCCCATAGAACCCATAACCCCCCCCCCCAGGACCCATAACCCCCCCCCCGACCCCACAACCCACCCCCAAAGGTGCCCCCCCCCCCCCGACCCCATCACACCCCACACCCTGACCCCACTATGTGCCCCCCCCGACCCCATAACCACCCTCTGACCCCACAACTCCCCACCCCGCTGTGTGCCCCCCCCCCCCCTGCACCCCATAGAACGCTGCCCCGTCCGCTATGGGGAGATGGGGGGGATGAGTGGGGGGGGGGGGATAAACGTGCCCCACATCGGGGGGGGCTTCGGGCTCAATAAAGGCGATGGTGTTCGCTGCGTCTGGCTATGGGGTCCCATTGGGGGGGGGGTATTTAAGGGGTCTATGGGGTCCATGGCTTTAGGGGAGGGGATGAGGGGGGTCTTTGGGGTCCCACCCCCAACATCCCTTTGAGCTGGGGGGCGTTTGGGGTCCCCATGTCCCTATATCTGGAGGGGGGGGGTGGTCTTTGGGGTCCCATTGGTGGGGGTCACATTGGTAGGGGGGTGTATTGTGGGGTCTTTGGGGTCCAAGGGCTTGGGGTCCTGGAAGGGGGGGATGAGGGGGTCTATGGGGTCCCATTGATAAGGGGGGGATGAGGGGTCTTTGGGGCCCCATTGCTTAGGGGAGGGGATGAGGGGGGTCTTTGGGGTCCCATTGGTGGGGGGGGGGGATGAGGGGTCTTTGGGGTCCCATTGCTTAGGGGGGATGGGGGGTCTTTAGGGTCCCATTGGTAAGTGGGGGATGAGGGGGGTCTTTGGGGTCCCATTGGTGGGGTGGGAGGGATGAGGGGGGTCTTTGGGGTCCCATTGGTAAGGGGGGTTGAGGGGGTCTTTAGGGTCCCATTGCTTGGGGGGGGATGAGGGGGGTCTTTGGTGTCTCATTGGTAAGGGGGGGGATGAGGGGGTCTATGGGGTCCCATTGGTGGGTGGGGGGGGTTGAGGGGTCTTTGGGGTCCCATTGGGGGTGGGGGTATTTGAGGGGGTCTATGGGGTCCCATTGCTTAGGGGGGGATGAGGGGTCTTTGGGGTCTCATTGGTGGGTGGGGGTTGAGGGGGTCTTTGGGGTCCCATTGCTTAGGGGGGGATGAGGGGGTCTTTGGGGTCCCATTTATAAGGGGGGGTTGAGGGGTCTTTGGGGTCCCATTGGTGGGGGGGGTTGAGGGGTCTATGGGGTCCCATTGATAAGGGGGGGATGGGGGGTCTTTGGGGTCCCATTGGTGGAGGGGGGGGGATGAGGGGTCTTTGGGGTCCCATTGGTGGGTGGGGGGGGTTTGAAGGGGCCTTTGGTGGTCCCATTGGTAAGGGGGGAGATGGGGGGTCTTCGGGGTCCCATTGGTAAGGGGGGGTTGAGGGGGTCTTTAGGGTCCCATTGCTTAGGGGGGGATGGGGGGTCTTTGGGGTCCCATTGGTAAGGGGGGGGATGAGGGGGTCTTTGGGGCCCCATTAATGGGTGAGGGGGTGTTGAGGGGGTCTTTGGGGTCCCATGGCTTTAGGGGAGGGGATGAGGGGGTCTATGGGGTCCCACCCCCAACATCCCTTTGAGCTGGGGGGCGTTTGGGGTCCCCATGTCCCTATATCTGGAGGGGGGGGGTGGTCTTTGGGGTCCCATTGGCGAGGGGGGGATGGGGGGGTCTTTAAGGTCCCATTGGTAAGGGGGGGATGAGGGGGGTCTTTGGGGTCCCATTGGTAAGGGGGGGGGGGGGAATGAGGGGGGTAATTGGGGTCCCATTGCTCGGGGAGGGGATGAGGGGGGTCTTTGGGGTCCCATTGGTGGGTGGGAGGGACGAGGGGGGGTCTTTGGGGTCCCATTGGTAAGGGGGGTTCGAGGGGGTCTTTAGGGTCCCATTGCTTGGGGGGGATGAGGGGGGTCTTTGGTGTCTCATTGGTAAGGGGGGGGATGAGGGGGTCTTTGGGGTCACATTGATAAGGGGGGGGTGAGGGGTCTTTGGGGTCCCATTGGTGGGTGGGGGGGTTGAGGGGCCTTTGGGGTCCCATTGGTAAGGGGGAGATGGGGGGTCTTTGGGGTCCCATTGGTGGGGGGGGGGATGAGGGGTCTTTGGGGGTCCCATTGGTAAGGGGGGAGATGGGGGTCTTTGGGGTCCCATTGGTGGGTGGGGGGGGGATGGGGGGTCTTTGGGGTCCCATTAATGGGTGAGGGGGGGATGAGGGGGGTCTATGGGGTCCCATTGGTGGGGGGGGGGATGAGGGGGTCTTTGGGGTCCCATTGGTAAGGGGGGAGATGGGGGGTCTTTGGGGTCCCATTGGTGGGTGGGGGGGGGATGGGGGGTCTTTGGGGTCCCATTAATGGGTGAGGGGGGGATGAGGGGGTCTATGGGGTCCCATTGGTGGGGCTGGGGGGATGAGGGTCTTTGGGGTCCCATTGCTTAGGGGGAGATGAGGGGTCTTTGGGGTCTCATTGGTAAGGGAGGGGATGAGGGGTCTTTAGGGTCCCTTTGTTGGGGGCAGGGGGTTGAGGGGCCTTTGGGGTCCCATTGATAAGGGGGGGGTGAGGGGTCTTTGGGGTCCCATTGGTGGGGGGGGGGATGAGGGGTCTTTGGGGTCCCATTAATGGGTGAGGGGGTTTGAGGGGGTCTTTGGGGTCCCATGGCTTTAGGGGAGGGGATGAGGGGGGTCTTTGGGGTCCCACCCCCAACATCCCTTTGAGCTGGGGGGCGTTGGGGTCCCCATGTCCCTATATCTGGAGGGGGGGGGTGGTCTTTGGGGTCCCATTGGTGGGGGGTCACATTGGTAGGGGGGTGTATTTGAGGGGGTCTTTGGGGTCCCATTGGTAAGGGGGGGATGGGGGGTCTTTGGGGTCCCATTGGTAAGGGGGGGATGAGGGGGTCTATGGGGTCCCATTGATAAGGGGGGGATGAGGGGTCTTTGGGGCCCCATTGCTTAGGGGGGGTTGAGGGGGTCGTTGGGGTCCCATTGGTAAAGGGGGATGAGGGGTCTTTGGGGTCCCATTGGTGGGGGGGGGGATGAGGGGGGCTTTGGGGTCCCATTGCTTAGGGGGATGGGGGGTCTTTGGGGTCTCATTGGTAAGGGAGGGGATGAGGGGTCTTTGGGGTCCCATTGGTAAGGGGGGTTGAGGGGGTCTTTAGGGTCCCCATTGCTTGGGGGGGGATGAGGGGGGTCTTTGGTGTCTCATTGGTAAGGGGGGGGATGAGGGGGTCTTTGGGGTCACATTGATAAGGGGGGGATGAGGGTCTTTGGGGTCCCATTGGTAAGGGGGGAGATGGGGGGTCTTTGGGGTCCCATTGGTGGGGCTGGGGAATGAGGGTCTTTGGGGTCTCATTGGTAAGGGGGGGGATGAGGGGGTCTTTGGGGTCCCATTGGTGGGTGGGGGGGGGATGAGGGGTCTTTGGGGTCCCATTGGTAAGGGGTGGGGTTGAGGGGGTCTTTGCGGTCCCATTAATGGGTGAGGGGGTGTTGAGGGGGTCTTTTGGGGTCCCATGGCTTTAGGGGAGGGGATGAGGGGGTCTTTGGGGTCCCACTCCCAACATCCCTTTGAGCTGGGGGGCGTTTGGGGTCCCCATGTCCCTATATCTGGAGGGGGGGGTGGTCTTTGGGGTCCCATTGGTGGGGGTCACATTGGTAGGGGGGTGTATTTGAGGGGGTCTTTGGGGTCCCATTTATAAGGGGGGGTTGAGGGGTCTTTGGGGTCCCATTGGTGGGGGGGTTGAGGGGTCTATGGGGTCCCATTGATAAGGGGGGGGATGAGGGGTCTTTGGGGTCCCATTGGTAAGGGGGGGTATGAGGGGTCCTTTGGGGTCCCATTTATAAGGGGGGTTGAGGA
>NW_027315566.1:0-77079 GCF_039878825.1 Excalfactoria chinensis
TGAATGCTGGGTTGGAAGGGACCTTACAGATCACAGAGCCATAGAATGTTGGGTTGGAAGGGACCTTGTAGAGCAGAGACATAGAATGTGGTGTTGGAAGGGTCCTTACAGATCATAGAGCCATAGAATGTAGGGCTGGAAGGGTCCTTGTAGAGTAGAGCCACAGAATGGTTGGGTTGGAAGGGTCCTTACAGATCACAGAGCCATAGAATGTGGGGTTGGAAGGGACCTTGTAGAGCAGAGCCATAGAATGTTGGGTTGGAAGGGTCCTTACAGATCACAGAGCCATAGAATGTTGGGTTGGAAGGGTCCTTACAGAGCACAGAGCCATAGAATGTGGGGTTGGAAGGGTCCTTACAGATCACAGAGCCATAGAATGCTGGGTTGGAAGGGTCCTTACAGATCACAGAGACACAGAATGTGGGGTTGGAAGGGACCTGGTAGAGCAGAGCCATAGAATGTGGGGTTGGAAGGGTCCTTACAGATCACACAGCCATAGAATGTAGGGCTGGAAGGAACCTTGTAGAGCAGAGCCATAGAAAGTGGTGTTGGAAGGGACCTTGTAGAGTAGAGCCACAGAATGGTTGGGTTTAAGGGTCCTTACAGATCACAGAGCCATAGAATGTGGGGTTGGAAGGGGCCTTGTAGAGCAGAGCTATAGAATGTTGGGTTGGAAGGGTCCTTACAGATCACAGAGCCATATAATGTAGGGTTGGAAGGGACCTTGTAGAGCAGAGCCATAGAATGTAGGGTTGGAAGGGTCCTTACAGATCACAGAGCCATAGAATGTGGTGTTGGAAGGGACCTTGTAGAGGAGAGCTATAGAACGTTGGGTTGGAAAGGTCCTTACAGATCACAGAGCCATATAACGTAGGGTTGGAAGGGACCTTGTAGAGCAGACCCATAGAATGTGGGGTTGGAAGGGTCCTTGTAGAGGAGAGCCACAGAATGTTGGGTTGGAAGGGTCTTTACAGATCACAGAGCCACAGAACGTAGGGTTGGAAGGATCTTACAGATCACAGAGCCATAGAATGATGGGTTGGAACTGTCCTTACAGAGCACAGAGCCATAGAATATGGGGTTGGAAGGGACCCTGTAGAGCAGAGCCATAGAATGCTGGGTTGGAAGGGTCCTTACAGATCACAGAGCCATAGAATGCGGGGTTGGAAGGGTCCTTGTAGAGCAGAGCCATAGAATGTTGGGTTTAAGGGTCCTTACAGATCACAGAGACATACAATGTAGGGTTGGAAGGGACCTTGTAGAGCAAAGCGATAGAACATTGGGTTGGAAGGGTCCTTACGGATCACAGAGCCATAGAATGTAGGGTTGGAAGGAACCTTGCAGAGCAGAGCCATAGAATGTTGGGTTGGAAGGGTCCTTACATATCACACAGCCATAGAATATGGGGTTGGAAGGGACCTTGTAGAGGAGAGCTATAGAACGTTGGGTTGGAAGGGTCCTTACAGATCACAGAGCCATAGAATGTTGGGTTGGAAGGGTCCTTGCAGATCACAGAGCCATAGAATGCTGGGTTAGAAGGGTCCTTACAGATCACAGAGACATAGAATGTGGGGTTGGAAGGGACCTTGTAGAGCAGAGCCATAGAATGTTGGGTTGGAAGGGTCCTTACAGATCACACAGCCATAGAATATGGGGTTGGAAGGGTCCGTACAGATCACAGAGCCATAGAATGTAGGGTTGGAAGGGATCCCAAAGCCCCCCAAGTCCCCACCACTGCTATGTGCCGGCAGTTGGGTTGATGAACCCCAGGCCCATGGGGCCCAGCTCACCTCCAGCAGCTTGGAGATGGCGTCGGGCTCCATGCGGCTGCGGTTGTCGTAGCAGGGCCAGATGATTTTGCGCTTGGTCTGCGGTGCTCCCGTGTCCTGCCTGTCTGCCTCCTCCATGTGCTCGGGCTGCCCCTGCACCAGCTCCCAGTCGTAGGAGGGACCCTCCGACAGCGTCTCCTCCGTGTAATAGTCCCACACCTTCAGGTTGGAAATGTTGCTGTAGGGCCGCAGCACCTGGGGGTGGGGGGGGACACACAGCCAGGTCAGCGATGGTTTGCTCTCCCGTTGCTGGTGTTCTCAGCTCGGTGTTGGAATCCAGTCCCTTCGCAGGGAGCAGGTGATGCTTTCTGCTTGGTACGGAGGGGATGTGAGGCTGGAGGGCAATGCTGGACCAGAGCAGCCGGAGCTGCTGCCAGCATGGAGCATGGAGGTAACGAAGGCTCTGAGCTGCCGGCCCATGCTCACCTCACACAGCTCAGCTCCACTTGCCGAGCCCTCTATCCATGGAAGGATGGTTCCAGATTATGGGGTCCCTATCCAGACCCCACAGCTCCAGCACAGGGTCTGTCCTGCCCAAAGCTCCTGCCCTGATGTGCCCTGAGCCCCCAGCCAGGCCAGGCAAAGCTCTCACCTCCCCATCCTCGGGGGCGTACATGTAGTTGAAGAAGACGGGAGCTTTCTTGTTCAGCCGCTCGATGTAATCCCAGATGGACTTATAGACCTGCTGGCATTTGCGTTCACCCTTCTCCTCGTACAGGAGGCCTGGGAAGGGGTGGGAGGTGGGGAGGGGGGGAAGGAGGGGAGGGAGGGCATTATGTGGGGCAGGACACCGGGATGGCACCCCACGCACCCCACACGCTGCCCTCACCCAACTCGATGCGTTCGTAGTCGGAGTCCAACAGGAAGGTCCGGAACCGATTGGAGATGTAGTGGTAGCTGAGGAACTTCAGGTAGTACAGACTGAACTCAAACTCCATGGGGAACTGCAGGTGGATCTGCAAGGAGCGACCAGGCTGAGATCCCGGCACCGCTGCAGTGATGGAGCTCAGGCAGAGCTGGGAGAGGAGCGAGGAACTCACCTGGTGCACGCAGTCGAGGAACTGCAGGAAGATGGGAGCAAAGCCGCTGCTCTGGCCAGCCAAGGTCTGCGCCCCACGGTGGCTGAAGCGGTGCCCGAAGGACAACCACTCCTTCTCCACCAGCAGGCGGAAGCCCTCCAGTGTTCGGTAGTAGGGGTCTGACAGGAGCTGCACCAAGGAGACCACCTGCAGGGACACGGGGGCTTGAGATTATAGAACCAAAGAATGGTTTGGGTTGGAAGGGTCCTTACAGACCACAGGGCAAGAGAATGGTTGGGTTGGAAGGGACCTCATGGATCATAGAGCCAGAGAATGCCAGCATGGTTGGGTTGGAAGGGACCTTATGGATCATAGAGCCATAGAATCCCAGCATGGTTGGGTTGGAAGGGACCTCATGGATCATAGAGCCAGAGAATGCCAGCATGGTTGGGTTGGAAGGGACCTTATGGATCATAGAGCCATAGAATCCCAGCATGGTTGGGTTGGAAGGGACCTCATGGATCATAGAGCCATAGAATCCCAGCATGGTTGGGTTGGAAGGGACTTTAGGCATCATAGAGCCATAGAATCCCAGCATGGTTGGGTTGGAAGGGACTTTAGGCATCATAGAGCCATAGAATCCCAGCATGGTTGGGTTGGAAGGGACTTTAGGCATCATAGAGCCATAGAATCCCAGCATGGTTGGGTTGGAAGGGACTTAAGGCATCATAGAGCCATAGAATCCCAGTACAGCTGGGTTGGAAGGGACTTTAGGGATCATAGAGCCATAGAATCCCAGCATGGTTGGGTTGGAAGGGACTTTAGGGATCATAGAGCCATAGAATCCCAGCATGGTTGGGTTGGAAGGGACCTTATGGATCATAGAGCCATAGAATCCCAGCATGGTTGGGTTGGAAGGGACTTTAGGGATCATAGAGACACAGAATCCCAGAACGGCTGGGTTGGAAGGGACTTTATGGATCATAGAGCCATAGAATCCCAGCATGGTTGGGTTGGAAGGGACTTTATGGATCATAGAGCCATAGAATCCCAGCATGGTTGGGTTGGAAGAGACTTTAGGGATCACAGAACCATAGAATCCCAGAACGGCTGGGTTGGAAGGGACCTTATGGATCATAGAGCCATAGAATCCCAGCATGGTTGGGTTGGAAGGGACTTTAGGCATCATAGAGCCATAGAATCCCAGAACAGCTGGGTTGGAAGGGACTTTAGGGATCATAGAGCCATAGAATCCCAGCATGGTTGGGTTGGAAGGGACTTTAGGCATCATAGAGCCATAGAATCCCAGAACAGCTGGGTTGGAAGGGACTTTAGGGATCATAGAGCCATAGAATCCCAGCATGGTTGGGCTGGAAGGGACTTTAGGGATCATAGAGCCAGAAAATCCCAGCATGGTTGGGTTGGAAGGGACCTCATGGATCATAGAGCCATAGTATCCCAGCATGGTTGGGTTGGAAGGGACTTTATGGATCATAGAGCCATAGAATCCCAGCATGGTTGGGTTGGAAGGGACTTTAGGGATCATAGAGCCATAGAATCCCAGCATGGTTGGGTTGGAAGGGACTTTAGGGATCATAGAGCCATAGAATCCCAGCATGGTTGGGTTGGAACGGACTTTAGGGATCATAGAGCCAGAAAATCCCAGCATGGTTGGGTTGGAAGGGACTTTAGGCATCATAGTGCCATAGAATCCCAGCATGGTTGGGTTGGAAGGGACTTTAGGGATCATAGAGCCATAGAATCCCAGCATGGTTGGGTTGGAAGGGACTTTATGGATCACAGAGCCATAGAATCCCAGCATGGTTGGGTTGGAAGGGACCTTATGGATCATAGAGCCATAGAATCCCAGAACAGCTGAGTTGGAAGGGACTTTAGGGATCATAGAGCCATAGAATCCCAGCATGGTTGCGTTGGAAGGGACCTCATGGATCATAGAGCCATAGAATCCCAGAATGGTTGTGTTGGAAGGGACTTTAGGCATCATAGAGCCATAGAATCCCAGCATGGTTGGGTTGGAAGGGATTTTAGGGATCACAGAGCCATAGAATCCCAGCATGGTTGGGTTGGAAGGGACCTCATGGATCATAGAGCCAGAGGATCCCAGAATGGTTGGGTTGGAAGGGACTTTAGGGATCACTGAGCCATAGAATCCCAGCATGGTTGGGTTGGAAGGGACCTCATGGATCATAGAGCCAGAAAATCCCAGCATGTTTGGGTTGGAAGGGACTTTAGGCATCATAGAGCCATAGAATCCCAGCATGGTTGGGTTGGAAGGGACTTTAGGCATCATAGAGCCATGGAAGTTTGGACCCCTAGTCCCAGCCCTGCCATGGACTGGGTGCTCCCCATCAGCTCAGGCTGCCCAAAGCCCCATCCACGGCCTTGGGCACTTGCAGGGATGGGGCACCCACAGCTGTAGGCAGCAGTGCCAGGGCCACAGCGCCCTCATGATGAAGAATTCCCTCTAAAATCTGACCTAAATTTCCCCTCTTTTCACTTAAAATGGACGGCCGTGGCACCCGGTGGCTGTAGGACTCCTACCTGTGTGGTGATGTCCCAGCCGTCCTCCAGGCTGACGAGCACAGAGGAACCCGTGTCCAGGAGCTCCACCACCAGCACAGAAATCTGCAGGATCTTATGGATCTGCCAACAAGAGAAACCGGGAGCAATTCAGGAACAGGAAACTGCTGGATGCGAGGCAAAGGAGCCGCTACTCCTGGAAACAAGCTGAGCCAAACGATGCAGAGCACAAAGGCAGGACACAGCTATGGGCACACACATGTTCCCTCAGCAGCCAGAGGAGCTGGGCCCCACAGATCTGAAGCTGATTTTCTGGGCCAATTCATCCTCGTTCCTCTTAGTGGCCTTGTTTGCTTTGTGTCCTCCCTGCCTTGTGCTGAGCGATGCCACAGGCAGCACAGAGACACTGCCTGCAGCCTTTGGTTCACGGGATCATGGGATGGTTGGGTTGGAAAGGTCCTTAAAGGTCAAAGAGCCGGAGAAGCATAAGATGACTTGTGTTAGGAAAGACCTTATACATAAGAGCCATAGAATGGTTGGGTTGGAAGGGTCCTTAAAGGTCACAGAGCCATATAATGGTCAGGTTGGAAGGGTCCTTAAAGGTCACTGACTCATGGAATGGTTGGGTTGGAAGGATCCTTAAAGGTCATTGACTCATGGAATGGTTGAGTTGGAAGGGCCCTTAAAGGCCAAAGACCCATAGTTGGGTTGGAAAGGACCTTAAAGACCCATAGAATGGTTGGGTTGGAAAGGCCCTTAAAGGTCAATGATCCATAGAATGGTCAGGTTGGAAGGGTCCTTAAAGGTCATTGACTCATGGAATGGTTGGGTTGGAAAGGTCCTTAAAGATCATAGACCCGTGGAATGGTTGGGTTGGAAGGGTCCTTAAAGGCCAAAGACCCATAGTTGGGTTGGAAAGGACCTTAAAGACCCATAGAACGGTTGGGTTGGAAGGGTCCTTAAAGGTCAATGATCCATAGTATGGTCAGGTTGGAAGGGTCCTTAAAGGTCATTAACTCATGGAATGGTTGGGTTGGAAAGGTCCTTAAAGGCCAAAGACCCATAGTTGGGTTGGAATGGACCTTAAAGACCCATAGAATGGTTGGGTTGGAAAGGTCCTTAAAGATCAAAGTCCCATAGAACGGTTGGGTTGGAAGGGTCCTTAAAGGTCACAGAACCACAGAATGGTTGGAAGGGAGAGCAAAAGCCTTCAGCCCTGCAGCAGCCCCTGACCCCAGGCACAGACCGGGACCTCCACGGCCCCCAGGAGCCACTGACCTGTGAGAGCCACTCGGACTCCTCCAGGGAGCGCAGGTAGGCGACGCTGGGGTCGGTGGAGGGGCAGCCGGGCACGCAGGCCTTCATCAGCTTCTTGAAGCTGGCCTTCACCTGCCGCACGTCAAACACCTCGATGGGCACCACCTCCCAGTGCTGCAGCGGGTCTGGCTTCACCCCCTGAGGGCACAGAGCACCACAAGGAACATTAAGGTTAGAGAAGACCCCTAAGACCACCAGTCCAACCCCAACCCACCCCCACCATAACCACGTCCTCAAGTGCCACATCGCTACCACCCAGTGACGGGGACTCCCCACTGCCCTGGGCAGCCTGTGATCGTTCCCCATCTCCAAGCAGACCCTCCCCATGTCCAATGACCACATCCTCAAGTTCTACATCCCTACCACCCAGTGATGGTGACTCCTCACTGCCCTGGGCAGCCTGTGATCGTTCCCCATCACTGACCCCCCCCAGCGCCCCGTGAGCCCACCCCCTCATCCCTGGGAGCAGAGGCTGACCCCCAACCACCACAACCTCCTTTGGGGCGGTACCTTCAGCTGTGACTTGTCCCCGATGATGTAGAGTGAGGCGCGGTGCTGCCGTAGGAAGCTGGCCTCGGCGGGCGCCCCGTTGTGCTGGGCACCCAGCAGGTCCTTCCCAGCCAGCCGGGAGCCGATCTCCACATTCAGGGCATAGCTGCTCATGCGCCCACTGGCCCGGATGCTGCCCCATTTGCCTGCAGGAAAGCTGCTGTCACTCTGGGGTCCCCGTGGCACGAAGGATTCGGGGCCGCCCAGCTCGGGCGAGCAGCTCTCCATGGAAGGCGGTGGCCAAACACTCCAACCACACGCCGGCACCCACGGAACACATGCGAGGTTTGGTGCAGGTTTGCTTTCGCCCCTCTGTCTGCTGGGTGCTGCCCTGCGCGGGGAGCTCCCCGTGCTCACGCCATGCCCCGCAGCCAGCCCCTCTTCCTCCACCAACCCCGAGCGCCAGCAGAAACGCGCGGAGCCCAAAGCAAACCTGCAGGGAGGTGCGGAACTTAGCGCCGGCACCGCGCTCGGGTGGTGCGGTTACGGTGTTACTGGGTGTTACTGGGTGTTACTGGGTGTTACTGGGCGTTAGTGGTGTGTGGGGGGTGGGGGTCAGTCGGTGGGTTAGCGGCCGGCGGGGTTAGCGCCCGGCGGGACCCTACCTCGGGGCGACTCGCGGCCCTTCGGAGACACACACTTGGGGGTGGACAGGGTGATGACCCTGGCTCTGTGACCCAGCCCTGGGGGCACAGGATGAAAGCGGCCTCAGAGAAGGTGGAGAGGGACCAACGCTCCCTCGCTGGGCGGGCACGGGTGGAAGGGAAGGGGGTGGTGAGATGGAGACGGGCATGGGATGGAGATGGCACATAGGAACGGGACGGAGATGGCACATAGGAACGGGATGGAGATGGCACATAGGAACGGGACGGAGATGGCACATAGGAACGGGACGGAGATGGCACATAGGAACGGGACGGAGATGGCACATAGGAACGGGACGGAGATGGCACATAGAAACGGGATGGAGATGGCACATAGGAACGGGACGGAGATGGCACATAGAAACGGGATGGAGATGGCACATAGGAACGGGACGGAGATGGCACATAGGAACAGGACGGAGATGGCACATAGGAACAGGACGGAGATGGCACATAGGAACGGGATGGAGATGGCACATAGGAACGGGATGGAGATGGCACATAGGAACGGGACGGAGATGGCACATAGGAACAGGACGGAGATGGCACATAGGAACAGGACGGAGATGGCACATAGGAACGGGATGGAGATGGCACATGGGGGCTGCAGACGGTCCCTCCCGCCCGCCCTGCAGCTGCCCCACACCCCGGAGCTCTGTGGGGAGGACAGGGGGGAGCTTCTACTCTACAGCTGCTGCCCAGGAGGCAGCGCTCACCCGCACGTCCTCACCTCCACGGCTAATAGTCCCGGGCCCTTCGTCCTTCCCTCCCATCACCTGCTTCATGAGCGATCCCAGCTTAGGCTGCCTCTTGTCGGAGAAATCTGCAGCACCAACAGAACGTCAGCACCCAGCCTGCACGCTGCGGGACCCTCCTTGCTGCGCTCTCCCTCAGTTCAGAGGGAAAAGGGGCATAGAAAAGAACACCCAAAGGCAAGCGGGACAGTGCGGGGCTGCATCGGGGGCCACCAAGCAGGAGCCACAGCACAACAGCACCCAGAGACCGCAGCACCAGCAGCTCTGCCCCAGCAGCTCTACCCCAGCGCCGTGCAGCTACTTTGGAGCAGGGGCACCACCTGGAGCTTCTCCAAACCCCAGCATCATCCCTCCATGACCACGACTCCCTTTCTCCCTGCAGCAGGGAGCCCTTTGCTCCCACCATCCCTTTGGCCTCAGTGCAGCGACGACGGGTTGGGATGGCAGGGACAGACAATGGATGACAATGGAGCGTGGCCAGAGCCGCTCAAACAGCAAGAGACACACACTTACCACAGCATCCTTGTGCCAGACCCCGCGCTGCTGCTTGGGTGCAAGAGCTCGGCTTCGGGGTCTGCCCCATCCCAGCCCACCCCCCTGGATCAGGATTCAACCTGGAGCTCCCATACGTCGAGCCAATGGGTTCCCCAAACCCCGTTCCCCACCTCCGGCCTTGGGGAGGTGCTCCACAGAGCTGCTTCCATGGACATGGCACCCAGCAGCTCCGGCTCTGGGACGCACCAGACCCCGGGGGTCCCTGTGCAGGATCCTCCCGCAGCCCCCCAAGCCGACCCCGCTCACCTGCACTGCTCATGTGAGCAGAGGTGAAGCCGCTGAGCGTGTTGCGCCCGCCGGCGTCAGCGTAGTGGGGCATGGAGTTGATGACGGCCTGCAGGTATTTCTCCTGCTCCAAACTGGTGGAGTCCGTCTGCGAGGGGCCTGGGGGGAGAGCGGGCAGCGTCACCGCCGGGACAGCAGGAAGGGATGGGACACGGCTCCGGGATGGGGTGAAGGGATGGGGTGAGGGGATGGGTACCTGCAGTGGGAGCGTTCTGAGACTTGAAGAGGCCCACGACGCCCTTCCCGTGCAGCCCCCCTGAGCGCAGCAGCACGGCTTTGGTGCGGGAGTTGCGCCAGCAAACCACGGGGAAGCGGTTCTGGCGGTAACAGCGGGAGATGCGCTGGATGGTGTTGTCCTGGATGCTCTGCGGCACGATCAGCAGCCCGGGGTAACTGCAGGACAGAGCTGAGCTGCAGGGCGCAGTGCTGAGCACAACCGTGCCCTCACCAGGGCAGAGCAGAGGGCAGGAGAACCTCCCCGTCCTGCTGGCCTTGCTCTGCAGTGCACTCTGGGGTCCCATTGGCCTTCATGGCCACCAGGGCACCCTGCTGGCTCATAGTCAATGTGTGGTCAACCGTTGGTCAACTGTTGGCCACCAGGACACCCAAGTTCACCACAGAGCTCCTTCCAAGCAGCTGTTCGCAATTCACTCTGGGGTTCCATTGGCCTTCTTGGCCACCAGGGCACCCTGCTGGCTCATAGTCAATGTGTGCTCAACCGTTGGTCAACTGTTGGCCACCGGGACACCAAAGTCCTCCATAGAGCTTCGTCCAAGCAGCTGTTTGCAATTCACTCTGGGGTTCCATTGGCCTTCTTGGCCACCAGGGCACCCTGCTGGCTCATAGTTGACGTGTGCTCAACCATTGGTCAACTGTTGGCCACCAGGACACCCAAGTTCTCCACAGAGCTCCTTCCAATTAGCTCTTAGCAACTCACTCCATGGTCCAACTGGCCTTCTTGGCCACCAGCACACATAGCAAGCTCTTGGTCTACTGCTGGTCAACCATTGGTCAACCAGGACTCCACTGGCCACCTTGGCCACCAGCACACATAGCTAGCTCTTGGCCAACGTTTGGTCAACCATTGGTCAACCATTCGTCAACCTTTGGTCAACCAGGACTCCACTGGCCACCTTGGCCACCAGCGCACATAGCCAGCTCTTGGCCAACATTTGGTCAACCATTGGTCAACCATTGATCAACCACTGGTCAACCAAGACTCCACTGGCCACCTTGGCCACCAGCACACATAACTAGCTCTTGGCCAACATTTGGTCAACCATTGGTCAACCATTGATCAACCATTGGTCAACCAGGACTCCACTGGCCACCTTGGCCACCAGCACACATAGCCAGCTCTTGGCCAACATTTGGTCAACCATTGGTCAACCATTGGTCAACCAGGACTCCGCTGGCCACCTTGGCCACCAGCACACATAGCCAGCTCTTGGCCAACATTTGGTCAACCGTTGGTCAACCATTGGTCAACCATTGGTCAACCATTGGTCAACCACGACTCCACTGGCCACCTTGGCCACCAGCACACATAGCCAGCTCTTGGCCAACATTTGGTCAACCATTGGTCAACCATTGATCAACCACTGGTCAACCATTGGTCAACCAGGACTCCGCTGGCCACCTTGGCCACCAGCACAAATAGCCAGCTCTTGGACAACATTTGGTCAACCATTGGTCAACCATTGGTCAACCACTGGTCAACCATTGGTCAACCACGACTCCACTGGCCACCTTGGCCACCAGCACAAATAGCCAGCTCTTGGCCAACATTTGGTCAACCGTTGGTCAACCATTGGTCAACCATTGATCAACCACGACTCCACTGGCCACCTTGGCCACCAGCACAAATAGCCAGCTCTTGGCCAACATTTGGTCAACCATTGGTCAACCATTGGTCAACCACTGGTCAACCATTGGTCAACCACGACTCCACTGGCCACCTTGGCCACCAGCACAAATAGCCAGCTCTTGGACAACATTTGGTCAACCGTTGGTCAACCATTGATCAACCATTGGTCAACCAGGACTCCGCTGGCCACCTTGTCCACCAGCACACTCTCCTGGCTCCTGGTCGGGCTCACCTCCGACAAATGGCGTACATGCGGTTCACCGTGGAGATGCGGAAGGGTTCGTTCTTGGAACGCGTGAGGCTGCTGCTGAGCGTGCCCAGCCCCAGGCGCTGGTAGTCGCGGCAGCAGGCGCGCTCCACCAGGTGGTTGATGGTCATCTTCTCCGAGGGTCTGATGGTTGTGGTGGGGGTCAAAGTGCTCCTGTCCATCTCCTCGGACACTGCGGAGACAATGGGGGTCTAGGTCAGCCCTGGCACAGATGATCGTAGAATGGATTGAGTTGAAAGAGACCTTTAAAAGCCACCTGCTCCAACATCAAAGGCCTCGCACAACTCCAGGCAGGTGACGTCAGTCACCCCCATCTTTGCCCACGGTGGCAATGCTCAGCACAGGGATGCTCCCATTCCTGCTCCCTGCTCCCTCCAACAGTTCTCCCACCACCACCCCCCGCAGCACCCACCCAGCCGCTCCCTCCCAACCTGAGATCTCATCCTCGTTGTCCTCCGGGAAGTGCTGGCTGCTGCGCTGCTCCCAGGCGGGCGGTGTGTATTTCTTGCGTGTCACGTATTGGCGGCCGATGGTTTTCTTGGCGTTTTTCACCAGGTTTTTGGAGAGCGTCCTGGAACAGGAGAAGAGGCTGAGGATGGCTGAGACCCGCCCGCGGCCGCAGCCCAACAATGCGGCAGGTCCTGGTGGTTAGAGAAACACCCGCGGTGACACCCAGAGCAAAGCAGAGACGGGAGCACCCCGACCACCACCTGCAGCCTCAGTCAGTGCCACCAGAGGGGAGATGTCACCTGCAGGTCCTGGCACCAAGGGAATGTGCTCCAAGGGGCTTCGAACCCCAGATAAAGCTGACAGAGCGTGGGGGCAGCCAAGCTGGGCCGGGCCCACCCAGCCTCCCATAGATCCAGCAGCATCCTGGGCTACAACACCTGCACCTCCACGTCTGGGCTCTCAAACACCCCTATGTGCTACCGCCCCAGAGAATCAGAGAACCACAGCATGGTTTGTGTTGGAAGGGACCTTAAAGATCGTCCAGCCCACATGTCACTAGACCAGGTAGCCCGAAGTCCCATCCAACCCAACTCCAACACTTCCAACTATGGGTATCCCCTTCCAGAACAACTCGTAACGCTTCCAACCAAGTCCAACGCTCCCAACAATGGCTATCCCCTTCCAATTCAATTCCTAACACTTCCGACCAACCCAAACACTTCCAACAATGGGGTATCCCCCTCCAACCCAACTCAAACACTTCCAGTGAAGAAGTATCCCTTTCCAATCCAACCCCTAACACTTCCAACAATGGGGTATCCCCCTCCAACCCAACCCAAACACTTCCAACGATGAAGTATCCCCTTCCAACCCAACCCAAACACTTCCAACGATGAAGTATCCCCTTCCAACCCAACTCCAACACTTCCAACGATGAAGTATCCCCTTCCAACCCAAACACTTCCAACGATGAAGTATCCCCTTCCAACCCAATCCCAACATTGCCCCAGTTGGGGTCAGAACAAAGCTCCTGAATACATCCCCCCAAAGGTAAGAATGTTCTGAGTGCGTGCAGGGCCTCAGGCACACTGCCATCACCTCAGGGAGCTCCAAGAGGAACAAGTGAAGGAGAAGCAGGAAATCAGCTGGGGAATGGCTGCCTCCAGCCCAGGGTAACAGCTGAGCTGATGCTCAGATCTCCAGATTCACCTCTAGATTCACCTCTAGATTCACCTCTAGACTACTAGGTAACGTTCTTTGCTTTGCAAAGCAGACCACGAGGAATCCACCTGCTCCCTAATCTTATCAAAGGAAGAAAAGCTTTGGGACTGAGAAGTAACACTGTCCTAAGGACAATTTGCCACATACAGACGCAGGTTTCAAACAGGAGTGCTTTGTAACCAGAGGAACAAGACCTGCAGCCAGTGTGGAGCACAGCTGGAAGTAGACCTATAGGGTGGTGATGGAGCTGATATCAAGATCTAGGGCTGTGCCCAAGCACAGGAGTCGGGCCCACAGCTCTGGTGGTATCTAGAGGTTAGTGGGAAGAAGCACAGCTCCCTGAGCACGTCCTGGGGCACGAGGAGCCTGGAGAAAAGCAACCCCAGCGTGACCGACCCGCAGCCCAGGCATCATGCAGAGCAGGTGAGAAGAAACCCCAGGAGCAGTGAAGGCTGCAGCCTGAGCCAATGCCACCTTGCAAGCTCGCACCCAGAGGTGAAGGCATCTTACGTGGTCGAATGGCCAAGGTGCCCGAGGGACATGACCCCCACTGTCAGGCCCTGGAACATATCGGTCACCTGCTGGGAGCTGAGTCACAAACACACGGAGAGAAGCTCAGACTGCGGGCACAGCAAGCATCAACACCGCAGCACCCAGAGCCCAGCGCCACAGCACAGCTTCCCCCTGGCCACCGAGCGTGGGAGCTGACCCCATGGCAGCACAACACAGAGCTCTCCCACGGCCCCGCAGTGCTCCCCATCCTCTGGCAGAGCAGGGACTGCGCTCCTGGGCCTGCTGGGACATCTCTCCCTCCTTCTGCTTCAGCCCGGGCAGCTGTGCAGGGAGAGCTGCTGAATGCACAGCACGCTGCCCAGGCCTGAGTGCTGCTCCCCTCCATGGGAAAGCCCAAAGGTGAGCAGAGACCCCATGGAAGCTCTGGGACCCCTCACACCTGCTCAGAAGTCCATGTCTGGTGCTTCCCCTGCTGGAGGAGGGAGAAGAGAACCCCAGCAGCACCCGCGAGGGCCCGGCATATCCTGTGAGCTACTCTCCCTGCTCTGCTGCATGCATAACGGGAGGACAGTTGGACTAGATGATCTTGTAGGTCCTTTCCAACCCTGTGATTCTATGATTCATACCTGAGCGAGGGGTTCTTCTCCTTGGCCTTGGGCTGCATGGCTTGCTTGGGAGACTGGCCCACGGTGAAGGCGAAGGTGCCGTGCACGTGCTGGGGGTAACGCAGCTTGTGCAGATGCTTCCTGAAGACCTCGGCGCTGTCTGAAGCCACCTCCTCATCGAAGGCAATCTTCAGCAGCTGTGGGGACAAGCAAAGAGCAGGCGTGAGAGAAAGCAGAGCGCATCCTCCTCCTGTTCTTCCCACTGGGAACAGCTCAGATTCTGGCCAGAAGTGAAAGCCACAGGCAGGGGGGCTGCCCCATTGTCCCCCAGGAGCACACTGTGCTCTTGCTGTGCACTCAGAACTCACGTGCTGTTCCCGTGGTGTTCCCAGAGTACAGCCCCAACAGCCTCCAGCAGCTCGGCAGCAAGATGCTGCTCCTACCAGAGGACTGCAGCTGGTCCTGCATGAGATCTTAACCCTTCTCTGCAAGGGGCCCCCAGGTCCCATCACCTGCCTCAGAGGCAGCCTATGGTCCCTGCCTACAAAACAACCCCCAACCACCCCAGCCTTGCAGTGATCCCTAAAGGGATGGTGGCAGCAATGGCCACGTACCTGCTGGGTCCCACCACCAACGTTACTCCCCAAGAGCGGCTCCACCGCCCCCGACGGTCTCACCTGGAATGTGCACGAGCGCAGCTGCAGGCCCTCCTGGATGAACTGATCCACCTGGGCCTGGATGTTGATCTTCTTCTCTTTGGTCAGCGAGGAGATGGGGAAGGATCGGATCACCACCTGCTCCCCCACTGGATAGAAGAAAAGAAACAGGTCAGCCACATCCTACCGCCGCTCTGAGACACCCCCACCGGACAGTCCCATAGGATGAGAGGGCCAGAATCGGGTTCGAGGCACTGTAGCCAGGCTATGAAGACATGGAGATGTTACTTATGACAGGCATGACAAAAATATCATCTACAAAGAATAACAAAATGGCTTCGGTCGAAGGAGGTCTTAAAGATCACAGAATCACAGAATGGCTGGGCTTGAAAGGGGCCTTATAAATCATTAGAGCCGTTGAATGATAGAATGGTTGTGTTGGATGGGACCTTATAGATCACAGAGTCATAGAGCAGTTGGGTTGGGTTGGGTTGGGTTGGAAGAGCCCTTGATGATCACAGAATGACAAAGTAATTGGGCTGGATGGGTCCTTATAGATGACAGCGCCATAGAGTGGTTGGGTTGGAAGGGATCTTACAGATCACAGAACCACAGAACAGTTGGGTTTGTTTGGGCTGGGTTGGGTTGGAAGAGTCCTTGAAGATCACAGAAGGACAAAGTAATTGGGCTGGATGGGTCCTTATAGAAGACAGAGCCACAGAGTGGTTTGATTGGAACGGATCTTATGGATCACAACACCACAGAACGGTTGGGTTGGGTTGGGTTGGGTTGGGTTGGAAGAGTCCTTGAAGATTATAGAATGACAGAATGGTTGGGCTGGATGGGCCTTCATAGACGACAGAGCCATGGATTGGTTGGGTTGGAAGGGACCTTAGAGATCACAGAGCCACAGGACGGTTGGGTTGGGTTGGGTTGGGTTGGGTTGGGTTGGAAGAGTCCTTGAAGATCACAGAAGGACAAAATGATTGGGCTGGATGGGTCCTTATAGAAGACAGAGCCACGGAGTGGTTTGACTGGATCTTATAGATCACAACACCACAGAACGGTTGGGTTGGGTTGGGTTGGGTTGGAAGAGTCCTTGATGATCACAGAAGGACAAAATGGTTGGGCTGGATGGGCCTTCATAGACGACAGCGCCATAGAGTGGTTGGGTTGGAAGGGACCTTACAGATCACAGAACCACAGAACAGTTGGGTTGGGTTGGGTTGGGTTGGGTTGGGTTGGGTTGGAAGAGTCCTTGAAGATCACAGAAGGACAATAATGGTTGGGCTGGATGGGTCCTTACAGAAGACAGAGCCACAGAGTGGTTTGACTGGAAGGGATCTTATAGATCACAACACCACAGAACGGTTGGGTTGGGTTGGGTTGGGTTGGGTTGGGTTGGGTTGGAAGAGTCCTTGAAGATTATAGAATGACAGAATGGTTGGGCTGGATGGGCCTTCACAGACGACAGCGCCATGGAGTGGTTGGGTTGGAAGGGACCTTACAGATCACAGAACCACAGAACAGTTGGGTTTGTTTGGGCTGGGTTGGGTTGGAAGAGTCCTTGAAGATTATAGAATGACAAAATGGTTGGGCTGGATGGGTCCTTATAGAAGACAGAGCCACAGAGTAGTTTGACTGGAACGGATCTTATAGATCACAACACCACAGAACGGTTGGGTTGGGTTGGGTTGGGTTGGAAGAGTCCTTGAAGATCACAGAAGGACAAAATGGTTGGGCTGGATGGGTCTTCATAGAAGACAGAGCCATGGAGTGGTTTGACTGGAACGGATCTTATAGATCACAACACCACAGAACGGTTGGGTTGGGTTGGGTTGGGTTGGGTTGGGTTGGAAGAGTCCTTGAAGCTAATAGAATGACAGAATGGTTGGGCTGGATGGGCCTTCATAGACGAGAGCGCCATGGAGTGGTTGGGTTGGAAGGGACCTTATAGATCACAGAACCACAGAACAGTTGGGTTGGGTTGGGTTGGGTTGGGTTGGAAGAGTCCTTGAAGATCACAGAAGGACAAAATGGTTGGGCTGGATGGGTCTTCATAGAAGACAGAGCCATGGAGTGGTTTGACTGGAAGGGATCTTATAGATCACAACACCACAGAACGGTTGGGTTGGGTTGGGTTGGGTTGGGTTGGGTTGGGTTGGGTTGGAAGAGTCCTTGAAGATCACAGAAGGACAAAATGGTTGGGCTGGATGGGTCCTTATAGAAGACAGAGCCACAGAGTGGTTTGATTGGAACGGATCTTATGGATCACAACACCACAGAACGGTTGGGTTGGGTTGGGTTGGGTTGGGTTGGGTTGGGTTGGGTTGGGTTGGAAGAGTCCTTGAAGATTATAGAATGACAGAATGGTTGGGCTGGATGGGCCTTCATAGACGACAGAGCCATAGAGTGGTTGGGTTGGAAGGGACCTTACAGATCACAGAACCACAGGACGGTTGGGTTGGAAGGAAGCCCCAAAGCCCCCGGTCGGTGCTGTGGTCTCACACCCAAGGCCCTCAGAGGTGACTCCTGCAGCAAGACGAGCTGCAGCCACTTCTCCAGGACAGGTTCTGCCCACCTCCTCCCCAGATACCACCAGCCTATGCAGACAGAGGATGTGGAGCACACCCCATCCTTACCCAGGGGGTCTGTGGGGGTGCCCTTGAAGATGATGCGGTACGTGGTGAGGAAGATGGCTCCTTCCGCAGGGAGAAGAGGTGGACCACCAATATTCCCCCCGGCGGCCTCCTCCCGTCCATCAGGCATGAGGTACACACGCAGCCCCTCCATCACACACTCCTCACCCACCAACAGGTTGGGGCGCAGCAGTTTTGGCTACAGAGGTGTACAAATGAGGAGTTTAGGTTTCTGAAGACGGAAAGAAGAGCGGCAGAACATCCCCCCAACGTCAGGTCGGTACCTTCTGGATGGGAGGAAGCCTCTTGCTCTCCCTGTGCACGGCATCCAGTGTTTCTATGTGCATCTGCACGATATCTGTGGACCAAAACGCAGTGAGACCATGAGCTGTGCCATAAATCACCTTAGCTTCTCCTCCTGGCATCCCCACTGCCTCTTCCAGAGCCTGTCCCGTACAGCCCCCACAGCTGGTTGGGACCCCTGGTGGAACCAACATGGCTGCCCACCCCCAGCACCTCTGCGGGGTCCTTTACCGGGGATCATGACGTGCAGCCCCTTCAGGTGCTCGTTGGTGACGCCGCTCTCCGTGCAGACTTTGTCCACGAAGCGGTTGATGAACCGCACCACGTAGTTGGCCACGTCTGAGCTCTCAGCGTCCTCGAACCCGCTCTCCGTGTCGTAGCTCTCGGCCACGCTGCCGGCGATGCTGCCGTGCAGGAGAGAGCAGTTAGCTCACAGTGCCATAGCTCAGAGCACGAGGGCCCTGCCCGTGCCCAGGGGTGATCCCTCTCTTGAGATGAACCCAGTCCCAAAGGAGCTTCCACTCCTGCCCTGGGCAGTGCAACTTTCACCCATCTCGAATCAAAGCCAAATAATCTGGATGCTCCGAGGAGCCCCAAGTCCCCAGAACCCATTGGGCTGCTCCGCTCCCCCCGCGGTCCCGCAGCCCTCCTGACCTGTTGGTGACAAAGCTGTTGCTGACGCTCTCCACGTCCCCCAGCCCGGAGCTGCGCAGCAGGCGGTTCTTGCTGGTGTCCAGAGGCAGCAGCAGGTAACTCATGCGGTTGGCGTAGTGGATGGCCTGGCTGAAAACTGTGCTCTCCTCCTTTTGGATCAGCTCCTGCTGCTTCTCTCGGCTCATGGTGGGCCACAGCCTCAGCTGCTCTGATGCTATCTCCAGGGCAGACCTGGCTTCCTGGGGCTCCTCCGTGCTCTCCTGAAGGAGTTGAAAGGAACATCAGAGATCTGCATGGACACAACCGCCAGCCTTCACAGGGCTCACCCAGCACCAGGACGCAACTTCCAGCACCCCATCCATCCCACGGACAGAAGGGCAGAGCTGCCCTTGCGAAGCTGCTCTGCAGGAACCCCCCACTCACCTCGTCCGCGTGGTTCTCCTCGCTGCCGTCCAGGTACAAGGCTCGGATGTGGTTCTGCACGTCACTGTAGAACATCGCTTCCCAGAACTGGATGTTGGTCCACACCACGTGCTCCTGCACGCAGCTGTAGGCAAACTGCGTGATGCCTGGGCTCAGTTTCTGAGGGAGCAGAAGACGGATAGAAGAGTTTTATACCTGAACGCAGCTCTTGCGCCAGCCTCTCCAGGTCATCCTTGCTCTCTCCTGCTGCTGGGAAAGGCAGCGTGCCCTTGGGCATGCAGGAGGGACACCAGCACCACAGCTCCTCCAAGCAGTCCTAGCAAACACCTCTCAGGTTCGCTCAGCACCTACCCCAGGCCCAGCAGAGCCTCGTGCTGCAGTTGCTTATCAAGCATTGCAGTGTTCTGCTCAGGGCTGTGGTTGGGGTCCCCATCCCTGCAGACGTTTAAGGGACGTGCCGATGCAGCACTAAGGGACCTGGTTTTGTGATGGGACTCGGTAGCTCAGTTTGGTGGCTGGATTTGATAATACGGAAGGGTTTTTCTAACCTAGATAACCGCGATCTCAGCCCAGCCTGATGGATATATGAGAGCACCCCCAGTTCTAAGCAGCTTTTCCCCATGCTCAGCCAAGCTTATGCACGGCTGGAAGCTACTGGGCAGGATAAGAAGCTCCAAGAAGCACCGAGGGGACAATCTGCCTCTAACCCAGTCCCTGCAGCCTCCAAGCAGTTCTGAGGCTGTGAGTGCTACACCAGACACCGGGCTCTGCTGGTACTCACTCGGCAGAAAGCGGTGACCAGCGGCAGGAGCGCGGCTGCAATCCCATGTTCATCCATGGCCGTGCAGTCCTGGGGAGAAGAGCAGAGCTTACAAGAGGATCCACCTCAGGATGCCCAGGTCTGCTCCCACCCCGCGCTGTCTCCCACACTGGGTGATGCTCTGCTTCCCTACCTGCAAGCAGCAGTTCATCATACGGACGATGAAGTCGAACTGCTGGTGGTCCAGCACAGCGCGGTTCTGCTGCACGTGTAGGTTCAGCTCCTGGGTCAGGCAGTGCCGGGCAGCTCGGCCTTTCATGGCACGCAGCACAGCAGGGAATAACTGCGGGGAAAGATGGAGACCAGGTGAGCTCCTGAAGTCACGGTCAGCCCCCAAGGAGACGTGCAGGAGGGGACAAACCTCGAGAGCCCTCCTCACCTTTTTGGCTTCTAACATCTTGTTCTCAAAGACGTAGGAGATGCAGTTCCGAACCACCTCCAGGCGGCGGGCACTGTTGGCCAAGGCATTGCCATTACGCTCCAGGATGGCTGCTGGAGAGAGAAGAGATGCGGTTCAGGCAGGGTGGGGGTCTCAGCCCAAGGGGTGGAAGAATGGTGCTCTACACAGGCAGTGCAGTGGGAGGACACTGAAGGGACTTCAGCTGTCTTCTCATGTTGGCTGATGGAGCTGAAGGACTTCTGAGCAGCCAGAAGGGGAGAGGTTAACGGGGACAGAGTGGGGGCCGAGCTGCTGCAAAGGACCTGGGAGTCCAACAGGCTGAGCAATGGCTGAACACACAATGACCATGAGCCAGCTGTGTGTCCTGGTGGTCGACAAAGCCAATGGGACCCCGGGGTGCACGGTACAGAACACAGCCAGCAGGGCTGAGAGCTGCTCCTGCTCTCTGCTCTGCGCTGGGGGGGGGGCACATCTGCAGCACTGCACCCAGTGAGGGGCTCCCCAGTTTCAGGCAGACTGGGAATTGCTGGAGAGAGCCCAGCAGAGATGGTGGGGCCTGGAGCACCTCCTGATGGGAACAGGCTGAGAGCCCTGGGGCTGTGTATGTGGACAAGGCTGAGGTGGGTCTGAACACACGTACCAATGGGGGGCCCTGAGGGCACCATGCACTTCTTCTCTGCTTTCACAGCTGGAGGGGCTGTCTGCAGCTTGGCCGTGGCCTGGTCGATGATCCACTGCACCGTGCCCTCATCCAAACGGGGGAAGGGCTTCTGGTGCAGGCGCAGATGACAGCCTTCCGTGGGCTTCTGCACCTTGTGCATGGTCACGGCGGGGTACGGGTTCTCCTGGCACAGCAAAGACAGTTTCTTTTCAGCCACGAGGAAGTCGTGCATCGTCCTGCAGGCTCATAGGGGGCATCTCTCAGCAGCCTGTGCTGCTCCTCTCCTCTCCCAGCAGCACTTTGCAGCCCTCGGAACCTCACGGTGCTGAGAACACGCTGTCGGCTCACAGCGCCATCACACTCTGTTCTCAGGAGCCGCAGGGACAGCGAGCTGAGCACAGGGCAAAGAGCAAGAAGCCCTCAGGAGCTCGGAGCTGGGATGGCCAAGGGCGCTCTGGGCCAGACAACATGGAGAGCAGCTGCTCCAGGACAAGGGGAATGAAGTGCCCAGAGCACCAAAAACAGGAACATCTCCACTCAGGAAGCGAGGGAGAGGCTGAGGCCAGGCAGACACCCCAGGGCCCAGCAGCAGTTTCCATCACTGTTTCCAGCACCATGTTACGGTAACACGAGTGGAGGAAGGACAGACGGACGTGGGCCCTCAGCCAGGTTCTCCCAGCCCCCCCGTCAGAGCAGGTTCCCCTCCTGCACTCACATTTTTGTACAGTTTCTCTGCCAGCTCCTTGATGTGCCGCAATATTTTCTGCTTGTTCCCCTCTTCTGCACGCATGCGCTTCACTTCATAAGCAACGAGCTGGAAGAAGAGATGGGTGAGAGGAGCAGCTGCCTGCTGGGCAGCATCCAGCATCCTACGATTCCCTGGATCCATCCCAGCAGCCTCCATCCTCAGCTGCCTCCATCCCCAGCAGCCTTCATCCTCCAACCCCAGCTGCCTTCATCCTCCAACCCCAGCTGCCTTCATCCTCCAACCCCAGCTGCCTTCATCCTCCATCCCCAGCAGCCTTCATCCTCAGCAGCCTCCATCCTCCATCCCCAGCAGCCTCCATCCTCCATCCTCAGCAGCCTCCATCCTCCATCCCCAGCAGCCTCCATCCTCCATCCCCAGCAGCCTCCATCCTCAGCAGCCTCCATCTTCCATCCCCAGCAGCCTCCATCCTCCATCCCCAGCAGCCTCCATCCCCAGCAGCCTTCATCCTCCATCCCCAGCAGCCTTCATCCTCCATCCCCAGCAGCCTCCATCCTCCATCCTCAGCAGCCTCCATCCTCCATTCCCAGCAGCCTCCATCCTCCATCCCCAGCAGCCTTCATCCTCCATCCTCAGCAGCCTCCATCCTTAGCAGCCTCCATCCCCCATCCCCAGCAGCCTCCATCCTCAGCAGCCTCCATCCCCAGCAGCCTCCATCCTCCATCCCCAGCAGCCCCCAACCCCAGCAGCCTCCATCCCCCATCCCCAGCTGCCTTCATCCTCCATCCCCAGCAGCCTTCATCCTCAGCAGCCTCCATCCTCCATTCCCAGCAGCCTCCATCCCCAGCAGCCTTCATCCTCCATCCTCAGCAGCCTCCATCCCCCATCCCCAGCAGCCTCCATCCCCCATCCTCAGCAGCCCCCATCTTCCATCCCCAGCAGCCCCCAACCCCAGCAGCCTCCACCTCCCCTAACCAGCAGCCCCCATCCCCAGAGGAGCACTCACCTCATCAAACAGGTCGATGGAGCGATACGGGGCCCCCCGCTCTGTCACAAAGCCAGCAAAGGCCATTCCTTCCAGCACCTTGGTGAGGAAGTCATCCTCCGTCAGCCCCCTCTGTCCCAGGAAGGCTGCCTGCAAGAGGGAAGCGTGGTGCCATCAGCGCTGCACGATGCAGGAGAGGAGCTGACTGCATGGCCACAACGAGCTCGCATCACTCTGCTCCCATTGCCTTCTGCTGTGTTAGGTCTCCTCCACATGACCCCAACACCTCTCATGTTTTCCTCCTCTCCTGCCCTGGCTTTTCTAACAGCCCCGAGGTGCTGCTGTTTCCTCTCCCTGGATCTTGCTTGCACACAGCCCCAGCTGCACCGCGCTCGGGCATAAACAGATGCATAAATGGCACCTGAGCCACAGGACCTTGGGACACTCAAGGGACAAACAAGGGATGCAGGTGGACCTGGCAGTGGTGCAGAAATCACCTGCTGGAAGCACAGCACCAGACACAGCTGTATTTATGTCACCCTTCCCACACATTTCTCCCTCCCTGAGCTCAATGCAGCCCACTTGAAGAAGAGCCGTCCCACGGCCATGCAGGGCAGTGAGAAGAGTTCTGCGGCGTGGCCACGAGGCCTTGGAGCAGAGAAGCGACGGGATTGTGACCTTGCTCCGTGCTGGCCACCTCCCAACACCAATGCTGGGAGCAGGGCCAGGTCAATGCCTACATCCAGGCCATACCTTGTGGAAGCGGATGACGGGCTCGGGATGGATGCGGATGATGTGCAGACACCAACGATAGCCCTGCAGCAGCTGTGCAAACAAGCGGAGGAAGACAGCCCGGATCTCCTTGTCCTGTGCAAAGGGATGGACAACGCAGTCAGGAGGACAAAGGGCTCACGGGCAAAAGGGATCACAACCACGTGTCAGGATCAGCCTCCGCTGAGCAAGGCAGGAAACTCAGGGACCTTCCAAAGAACAGAAGAAGTAGGAGACAGATCTCTGGTGCTCTCCCCTTCCCAGCATCCTTGAGACTGCGTGCATGCAGGAAGGAGCTCTTGTAGCCCTGCAAGGAGCTTTGGTAGCCTTGCTTCAGAGGAGGCTGCTGGCTGCCCAGTAGGGATGGCAGCCTCGTGCTTGGGCTCTCTGCTCCTCGAGGTTCTGTGTGTGTGTCCCCATTTCACCCACCTGCATTTTGAGAGATGAAGCAGAAATCGTCGAAGGGGGGAATGCCAAATCTGCCACCTCCAGCTCCGGGTCCAAGACCTGCAGAAAGGCACAAGGTACATTCGGGCCATGGGGGATCTGTGCTCACAGTTAGGAAAGGCAAAGCTGCATTCCCCAGAAGCTCAGCAGGACCCACAGATGAGTTCTGAGGGGCCCAGGGACAGACTTACAGCAAGTGGTAGCTATGGGAAAGGCTTCTGCCATGCCAGGGGCTGCCCATGGCCAGGCACGGTGTGCTGAGGCCCTGACACAGCCTGCCCTGAGAGGAGAGCAGCATGGGTGCCCCATCCCTGTAGGCCATGGATGGGACCCTGAGCAGCCTGAGTTGGTGGGGAGCACCCAGCCCATGGCAGGACTGGGTCTGGGGGTCTTTGCAGTCCCTTCCCTCACTACCATTCTACAATGGTATGATTTTGATTCTCTCCAGCTGCTGTTTGGCTGCACTGTCCTTGCACTCACTCAGCAGGGCCAGCAGGCTGGGAACGCTCTCACAGCCAACAAAGTAGCTTCAGGGCTGCGGCTTTTTTCCTGCCCGAGGGTTGGAACCCAGCCACCTGATTCCCAGAAACCTTTGGCAGATGAACCCCACAGCACAGCTGTGCACCAGGGCCAACAGGATGACCATGAGACAGCACGGTTCCCTGGTGGCCAGGAAGGCCAATGGCGTTGTGGTCTACCAACAGTTGACCAAAACCTGACCAGGAGGAGCCAGCAGTGTGCCTTGGTGGCCAAGAAGGCCAATGGGACCTTGGAATGCATTGCAAAGAGATGCTTTAAAAGAGCTTCATGGAGGACTTGGGTGCTCTGGTGGCCTACAGTTGACCAATGGTTGACCACATGTTGACCATGAGCCAGCAGTGTGCCTTGGTGGCCAAGAAGGTCAATGGGAGCCTGGAATGCATTACAAAGAGATGCTTTAAAAGAGCTTCGTGGAGGACTTGGGTGCTCTGATGGCCGATAGTTGACCAATGGTTGACCACATGTTGACCATGAGCCAGCAGTGGCCAAGAAGGTCAATGGGACCCCAAAGTGCATTGCATAGAGCATGGGCCAACAGGGCAGGGAGCTCCTCCCTTCTGCTCTGCCCAGTGCTGAGCTTCCCAGTTCAACCCAGGAACTGCTGGGAGAGCCCGGCTGTGACACTTACCATGGAGAGGGCTTCACGGGTCTGCTGCAGGAGAGGCTCAGGGAGCAGGGAGATGTGCACACACTCGGGGACATTCACTGTGCCCCCATCCAGGTCTGCAATAACGACATCCAGCTGGAAAGGGTGAGACAGGAGTGAGACGAGACCAAGACGTGGCCTACCACCTCCGATGGCTGGCAATGGTGAGTTAACAGGGATATAACCCAGCCAAGGGGAGAGGGGAGGTGGGGAACACCAATCTGTCTCCTCTCTGCCCACCACAAACTCAAGCATTCCAGCCCTCAATCTTCTCTGATCTATTAAATACTCAAACACTTGCCATACATGAACCGTAAGGGGGTTCCCATCACTGCCTGCAGTGCAGACCACAAGCTGGGTGAGCTCTCACAGAGAACACACTGACACCAGCTCCAGCTTCCTGCTTCACCGGAACGGCACTGCTCAGTTGGCTCAGAAGGCTGCACAAAAGCCTGTTTCAGTTGCGATCAGGCTCATTATGCTTTCATTTCATTCACTTTCTACACTGAAGTCTGTCAAGCTGAAGTGCCAGCGCAGCCTTTTGGACCAAAAGCTGCCGGCTGAGCTTCAAAATCAAATCCTCAGTTAACCCAGCTGCTGCAGCATGGAATGGAGACCCGAGCCAGGCAGAGCAGCCCCAGCCAACCTGGAGCACAGCCCGAGCTGGCAGCCAGCACAGCACCACGAGCCCCAGCTGAGTGCTCAGCTGCTGCATGAAGCAATGCTTGGGATGTGGCTGCTCACATCAGGACGAGTTGGGGGCTGAGTTGCTGCAAAGGAGCTTTGACCTGGGGGTCCTGGTGGACCGTGAGCCAGCAGTGTGCCCTGGTGGTCCAGAAGGCCAATGGGACCTTCATCTGCACTGCACAGAGCATGGCCAATAGGGCAGAGAGGTGCTCCTGCCCTCTGCTCTGCAATGGGGAGGGCACAGCTGCAGCACTGCGCCCAGTGAGGGGCTGCTCAGATCCAGGCAGGCTGGAAACTGCTGGAGAGAGCCCAGCTGAGGGTGCAGAGATGGTCAGGGCATGGAGCACCTCCTGATGGGGACAGGCTGAAAGCCCCAGGGCTGTGCATGTGGAATAGAAGAGGCTGAGGGGATGTGAGCAGTGCTGGTGGGTATCTGAAGGGTTGGGGACAGGAGGGGCCGGGCTGTGTTTGGTGGTGCCCAAAGGCAAAACAAGGGGCAGCGGGCACAGACTGGAGCCCAGGGAGTTCTGTCTGAGTGTGAGGAAGAGCTCAGTGCTGTGAGGGGGGCAGAGCCCTGGCACAGAGAGGTGGGGGAGTCTCCTTCTGTGCAGAGATCCAAACCTGCTGGGCTGCTCTGTGTGCAGGGCTGAGGGGTCCCTTGCAACCCAACCATTCCATGGCTCAATGATCTATAAGGTCCCTTCCAATCTAATCATTCTATGACCCTATGATCTATAAGGTCCCTTTCAACTCAACTACTCTATGGCTCTATGATATATAAGGTCCCTTGCAACCCAACCACTCTATGGCTCTGTGATATATAAGGTCCCTTGCAACCCAACCACTCTATGGCTCTGTGATATATAAGGTCCCTTTCAACCCAACCACTCTATGGCTCTATGATATATAAGGTCCCTTGCAACCCAACCACTCTATGGCTCTATGATATATAAGGTCCCTTGCAACCCAACCACTCTATGGCTCTGTGATATATAAGGTCCCTTGCAACCCAACCATTCCATGGCTCAATGATCTATAAGGTCCCTTCCAATCTAATCATTCTATGACCCTATGATCTATAAGGTCCCTTGCAACCCAACCACTCTATGGCTCTGTGATATATAAGGTCCCTTGCAACCCAACCACTCTATGGCTCTGTGATATATAAGGTCCCTTTCAACCCAACCACTCTATGGCTCTATGATATATAAGGTCCCTTGCAACCCAACCACTCTATGGCTCTATGATATATAAGGTCCCTTGCAACCCAACCACTCTATGGCTCTGTGATATATAAGGTCCCTTGCAACCCAACCATTCCATGGCTCAATGATCTATAAGGTCCCTTCCAATCTAATCATTCTATGACCCTATGATCTATAAGGTCCCTTGCAACCCAACCACTCTATGGCTCTATGATCTATAAGGTCCCTTGCAATCCAACCACTCTATGGCTCTGTGATATATAAGGTCCCTTGCAACCCAACCACTCTATGGCTCTGTGATATATAAGGTCCCTTGCAACCCAACCACTCTATGGCTCAATGATCTATAAGGTCCCTTCCAATCTAATCATTCTATGACCCTATGATCTATAAGGTCCCTTTCAACTCAACTACTCTATGGCTCTATGATCTATAAGGTCCCTTGCAACCCAACCACTCTATGGCTCTATGATATATAAGGTCCCTTGCAACCCAACCATTCTATGGCTCTGTGATATATAAGGTCCCTTGCAACCCAACCATTCCATGGCTCAATGATCTATAAGGTCCCTTCCAATCTAATCATTCTATGACCCTATGATCTATAAGGTCCCTTTCAACTCAACTGCTCTATGGCTCTATGATATATAAGGTCCCTTGCAATCCAACCACTCTATGGCTCTGTGATATATAAGGTCCCTTGCAACCCAAACACTCTATGGCTCTATGATATATAAGTCCCTTGCAACCCAACCACTCTATGGCTCTGTGATATATAAGGTCCCTTGCAACTCAACCACTCTATGGCTCTATGAAATATAAGGTCCCTTGCAACCCAACCACTCTATGGCTCTGTGATATATAAGGAACTGCCTGGGGGTTGCAATGGGGGAGCTGTATAGAGGTCCCTTCCCACCCCCATGGCTCTGAGGTCAGTGATCCCACTCCTTCCCTCGCTGCCAGCTCATGGGGTCTCACCAGCTCCTGTGTCTCCGACTGGAAGATGGAGTGGACTCCGATAATGAAGGGTGTCGGGGTGCTCAGTACCTCCAGGAGCTGCGCGGGCAGGATGGGAACGTATGTGAAACTGCAACAAGAGATGAACGTTGCTGCAGCCAGCTGAGCCCTGCCAGGCACCTTGCATCTGTTCCCTGCCCTCCTGGGGGAGCACAGCCCAGCACTGTGCCCACAGCACCCTCCCAATCAGCAACACCCTTCCAACCCATCCATTCCCTGTGGTTCTGTGATCTATCAGGTCCCTTCCAACACAACCAGTCTATGGCTCAGTGATTCTGCACACAGAAAGGGCTCTAGGGAAGGAGCTCTGAGAGCAGCCACACAAAGCCCTTTACAGTGCCCTGCACCAGCGATGTGTACAGCACAGACAATTACTACCCAAGTTAAGTATGGACAAAGGGATAGTAGACAATCCAGGTAGTGCCCCAGCTCAAGTCTGGGGCTCGAGGCTCTTCTCTCACCTGTACTTAAGGGGGAACATAAGTGCAAGGAGAGCCCGGCAGGCATCGGTGAGCCGCTGGTAGCTGCTGGAGAGAAACAGGATCTTGTGCTCAGTGAGTGCTGCGCAGAAGAGATACAGCACGTTGGTGATGCCTGGGGAGAAGGGAGAGAGCAGTGCTCAGAAAGAGGGATCCCCTCCTGTGCTCCAGGATAGATCTGCACACCCATGGAGCCCCATCCCTTGGAAAGGCACTCGGAGACCTCACTGCAGCCTTCAGTGCCTGAAGGAGTTGACCCAGAGGAGGATGAAGCGCTGGCACTGCTGCCCAGAGCTGTGGGTGCCCCTTCTTGGAGGTGCCCAAGGCCGTGGATGGGGCCCTGGGCAGCCTGAGCTTGGGGGGTATCCAGCCCAGAGCAGGGATAGGGCTGAGGGGTCCCTTGCAACCCAACCATTCCATGGCTCAATGATCTGTAAGGTCCCTTCTAATCTAATCATTCTATGACCCTATGATCTATAAGGTCCCTTTCAACTCAACCACTCTATGGCTCTATGATCTATAAGGTCCCTTGCAACCCAACCACTCTATGGCTCTGTGATCTATAAGGTCCCTTTCAACTCAACCACTCTATGGCTCTATGATCTATAAGGTCCCTTGCAACCCAACCACTCTATGGCTCTGTGATATATAAGGTCCCTTGCAACCCAACCATTCCATGGCTCAATGATCTGTAAGGTCCCTTCCAACCCAGCTACTCTGTAGCTCTATTATGCATAAGGTTCCTTCCAAGCCCATCGTTCTGTGTCTCAGTGATCCTTTCCATCCCAAACCATGCTGTGATTCAGTGATTCCACAACCTCTGCCCCTGCCCAACGCTGGCACACAGCTGCCCCATGCAGGAGGGCAGAGCCAGGGTAGGTCCCTCCAATGTTGTGCAATTAAAACTGAGCCCAGAGCTGACAGCCCTGGGCTGCTTTTGACACTGGACACGCTAGGAAGGAGGCATAGGGAGAAGTCTCACCGAGCTGCCGGAAGAGCAGAGCCACACTGCAGCTGCTGACGGGAAGAGAGTCATTGATGGGTGTCTGGATCACCTGCCTGTCCCCTGCGCCCAGTGAGATCGTCCGCTGCAAGAGAATGCAGGAGGTGATGGGACGGCACTCAGCAAAGGGCCGGCACAAGGACCCAGGATCACAGTGCCCAAGAAGCAGCCCTGTGTCCCCCAGGACAGCGCTGGGGCACAGCAGGCACAGCCTCATCTCTTCTTCTCCTGGGCAGTTATTCTCCATACTGTAGCACTGGGATGCCTGCAGGTCCCCGGCCTCCCTTCAGAAACACAAAGGCAGCACTGGCTCAACGAGCACTTCTCCAGGGCTGTGCTGCTTTGCAGTAGGTTTGGCCACGTGCCCCATCTCCCTGCTCAGCCCCGTGGGCCCAGGGGGCTGCATCCAATCAATGCTTCTGGCTGGGCAGAGCCAGCACCCTGAGCTGCACCCGAGCAGCGAGTCGGGCCTCTTAACCATGGGGAAGCAATGGCATGGGGCAGGAACCAGCCCCGTGGATGTGGCAGCACCAGAGCTGCTCGCACGACCCTTCGACAGGAGGAAGACAGGGGGGGCTAATGAGGACACAGACCCCAGAAAGAAAAGGTGTGCGTACCACTGCTTCGTCGTCCGCGTCAGGCTGAGATAGAGACAGACAAAGATAGCACAGTCGATTAGAAAGGCACAAACACAGCCGGATGATTTGGGGGGGGGGACAAAGGCACAAAGCAGGGAGCAGAGCTCTCAGAGGAGGAGAGGTGCACACAGACAAAGCAAAGCAGCCACCACCACATCGGGAAAGAGCGTCTGGACACAGCGGGAGGAGCAGAGGGAAAGCGCAGGGAGGGGAGTGCCACCAACACACCGTCCTCCCTGCAGTGTGATGCTGTGTGTGTCCCCATGGAACAGAAGGATCCTGCCACAACAGGGAGGTGACAAATGGCAGTGCCCAAAGCACAGCTCACTGCCTTCCTCTTGCTGCGTGTGAGCTGCAGCTGGGAGGAACCAGATGGGGTGGGATGTTGTTGGGTGCCTGCACACAGCCTGGCACGGCCACAGCTTCAGTGGTGGCTTCTCCAGAGCACCAGGTGTGACTGGCAGCCAGCCCCAGGGTCGGAACTGCTCCAAAGCACTGAGGCACGAGGTCAGCTTGAGAGCATTGCCTGCACCCAGGCACAAAGCACCCAACCCAACAGCCTGCATGAGGACAGGGAGCAAAACCCCTCCTTGGGGTCCCAGGGCTCGGCAGTGGGGAAAGGCTCTGCCTGCAGGCATGGAGCTGAACTACTTCCAGGCTCCTTCCCTGGAGCCTGTCAGTGTCTTCAGGATGGGAGCTCACTGGGTTCTGCTCCTGTTTCAGAACTATTTGAACACTGAAACAAGTGCCATTGGTTCCAAGCGTTCAGATGATACAGCCAGTGTTTCATCCATTTCCCTATATCCCAAAAATCCTTCCTATCCAAGTCTGTGCTCAAACCTTGGGACCACAGGCAGAGCCTGTGCCTGCTGACCCAGAGCAGTGTTCTGTGTGCTCAGATGGGCCCAAGCAGAGCAGTGAAACCCCTCCAATGCAGAGAGAGGCCACGGATCACAGCAGGGGTTTGCAGAGCAGAAACTGATCTACGCAGCTCCCGGGGAGAGCAGTGGGGGGTGAAGGGACAAAGCTGCTGACCCACAGCGAGGTGCTCTCAGCCATCCCAGGGGCTGAGCTGCTCCAGCTGATGGAGCTGCATTGTTCTGCTCTACAGCACTTGGAAAGGTGTTGCCTGCATGAGCCAGCTCCTGCCGGCAGCAGAGCATGCAGCAGCCCCCCCAGCAGCTGGTGCAGCAAGCTGCTGCCTGCAGGAGGGTCAGGCAGGCAGGAGCTGAATGCAGCCACGCAGCGTGGCTCTGCCCCACACCATGGGGCTGGGGACGAGGCCGTGCAGGGAGGTTGGGGGGCACCCACCTGGGCTCCACCAGTGATGGGGATGGTGCACGTCAGCAGGTTCCCAATGACGTTCTCCAGGGACACGTTCAGCCCGTCCACGTAGATGGTGTAGATCAAGCCCAGGCTGTTCTGCAGAGGGAAGCACAGCGTGGTTGAGCATCGCTGCAGGAAGCAGCCACCTCTTGGCCCCCAGCAGCATCACCCTGCTCAGTGCCTGTCTCCAAGCAGGAGCACAGCCCAGGGCTCCTGGTTGCAGTGCTCAAGGTCTTCCCTCCAACCCCAACCCCTTAGCCCTTCCCAGCAGGGATGGGGTATGCAGCATTCACTCTGTTTGCCTACAGCCAGCAGCACTGACCCTCCCTGCCATCCCCACCGGGTCAATGAGCAGAGTGGGATTCCTAGTCCCTCTGACCCCAAACAAGTCGTGCATGTCAGAGCATCCCTGTGTAGGCAAACCCCAAGCAGAGGTGGCGATGCCATGCAATGGACCGCTCATAGCAAGGGAAATGGACTCATGGTGCAAGCTCCGTGCTGCTCACATGTTCCTTTGTCAGTCTCACTGCTCTCACTTGCTGCTCTGTGACCACCTAGCAGCCCACATGGGCTCAACTCAAGCTCAGACACCTCCCAGCAGCCCTCACCATTAGTACGAGGATGGAATACAGCACTGCCAAAAAGCCCCTGCATGAGGGGTCAGACGGGGGCACCCATCTCCATACGGTGTCCCTTTGGTGTTCTACAAAGCCTGAAGTTTGTAGCTTTAGGTTGAAGGTTGGGGCATCCTGTGAAGCCTGACATTTCTAACAGCTCTAGGCTGAAGAATAGGGTGACGCTGATCCCCGACAGTCCTTCTCCACCCCAGTGGTGGCTGAACACCCTGATGGAAACACTCCATGCTGGGGCAGGCCGAGAGCATGAGCTCCAAGCCCAGGGCAGCTGCCCAGAAGCAATAGCTCACAGCAGGAAGGAAACAAAGAGGATGGGGAGAAGCACGATGGCGACCTCCACATGGGGTGCTCACCCAGCACCCATGCTAACAGCAAGCCTTCTGTATGCACCAGACGGGCTCCTCCTTTGGGTGCCTCGGACCACAAGCAGCGGTGCAAGGCAGCTGGTGGCACCTGCAAGCAGCCCGTGCCCTCCCACACCTTTCACAGCCACATAACACAGAGTTGGGAGAAAACAAAGGTGGCGGAGATAAAGGTTCCCTGAAGGAACGGGCTGTTCTTCACGGGTGTTGCATTCATAGAATTGGGTGGCGGTGCCGTTCTGCAGTGCTGGGCGCGAAGTTGGCTCCATGCTGAGCTCCCAGCTGCTCCCAGCACTGCCAGGTCCGTGCTGGGGCTGCTCACCCTGAACACCTCGGCGTGGTCCAGCCGTGACACCAGCACCAGGCTCTTGGGAGCAAAGAGCTGCGCCGGTTGGACGGGAGACGCCGACTCCTCTTCCTCCTCCTCTCCATTCCTGGGGTGGCTTTGAGGCTGTGGAGACACAGAGATCAGCCCCGGATCAGGCACAGACACCCTTCCCAATCCCTCATCCCAGGATCTTCCACCAAGGGGACACTCGGAGCAGCCCCTGCCCCCTCCCCAGCCCCGCACCGGCTGTACCTGCGTGCTCTCCACAGGCTCCCAAAAGGTGAAGCAGGCGCAGTAATGCCTCTCCGAGTTGATGTCTGTCAGCACGGCCACGAAGAAGGTGGGGGGATTCCTCTCTGTGAACAGCTGCCAACCGCTGGGCTGGCAGAACTACGAGACAGGGCAGGGGATGGGGTCAGCAGTGTGGATGGGGCTACACATTGCCCCGTGCCCCTCCATCGCTGCAATAAGAGTAGAGCTGGGGGGGCCGCAAAGCATCGGTGTGTGAGCAATGTTATTGCTCTTAAACCCCAAGCACAGCCCCACATTAACCTCGGGTTGTAGAGTGAACCCAGCCCAAAGCAGGGCACGAGGCTCCGGGAGGTGGCACTCCTTGCACTGCCAACACGGCCTGTTTTGCTGCTTCCTGAGGACTTCCTGAGTGCCTGCGGGTAATTCCAGCCCCAGAACTCCTCACGTGGTTTCCAAATCTCAAGGGATTTTCCTGCCCTTCCCCTTCTCAGCATCTGCACTGGGTTGGTGAGCGCTGGAAAATTCCCCGATGTTCTCAGGTCTCCATAGAAAGAGCAGGAAAACTCAACGGCTTCTGAGTGCAGGGTGGGCAGGAGGGAGGCTGAAAATGGAGCAGCGGGGACAGGATGGCCCCAACGCCAGCTCCAGCCCTTGCTGAGTGAAGCAGGTTCTAACCCACCGCAGTTCTACAGCCCTCTGTGCTTCATAATCACACTCCATGTGCTCCAGGACATCCAGCTCTACTCCGATGTAGAACAGGGCAGCCCTTCTGCCCCAAGCCTGTAGCGCTGCATGGGGTTGTTGTGGCCCAAGTGTCACACCTCTCATTTGGCCTCATTGGCCCTCAACCCATTTTGTGATCCTATAAAGGTCCTTCTCAACTCAACACATCCTGTGATCCTATGAAGATCCCTTCCAACCCAACCCATTCTATGACTCCATGAACATCCCTTCCAACCCAAATCGTTCTTTGATCCTATGGTCCCTTCTAACTCAAATCATTCTATGATTCCACGAAGGTCCCTTCCAAACCAATTCATTCTATGAACATCCCTTCCAACTCAACCCATCCTGTGATCCTATAAAGGTCCTTTTCAACTCAACACATCCCGTGATCCTATGAAGATCCCTTCCAACCTAAACCATTCTATGACTCCATGAACATCCCTTCCAACTCAACCCATCCTGTGATCCCATAAAGGTCCTTTTCAACTCAACACATCCCGTGATCCTATGAAGATCCCTTCCAACCCAAACCATTCTAGGACTCCATGAACATCCCTCCCAGCCCAAATCGTTCTTTGATCCTATGGTCCCTTCTAACTCAATTCATTCTATGATTCCACGAAGGTCCCTTCCAAACCAATTCATTCTATGAACATCCCTTCCAACTCAACCCATCAAGTGATCCTATAAAGGTCCTTCTCAACTCAACACATCCCGTGATCCTATGAAGGTCCCTTCCAACCCAAATCATTCTATGACTCCATGAAGGTCCCTTCCAACTCAACCCAATCCGTGATCCTATAAAGGTCCTTCTCAACTCAACACATCCCGTGATCCTATGAAGGTCCCTTCCAACTCAAATCATTCTATGACTCCATGAAGGTTGCTTCCAACCCAACCCAATCCGTGATCCTATAAAGATCCTTTTCAACTCGACACATCCTGTGATGCTATGAAGATCCCTTCCAACCCAAACCATTCTAGGACTCCATGAACATCCCTCCCAACCCAAATCGTTCTTTGATCCTATGGTCCCTTCTAACTCCAATCATTCTATGATTCCACGAAGGTCCCTTCCAAACTAATTCATTCTATGACTCCATGAAGGTCCCTTCCAACTCAACCCATCCTGTGATCCTATAAAGGTCCTTTTCAACTCAACACATCCTGTGATCCTATGAAGATCCCTTCCAACCCAAATCATTCTATGACTCCATGAAGGTCCCTTCCAACTCAACCCAATCCGTGATCCCATAAAGGCCCTTTTCAACTCAACCCATCCTGTGATCCTATGAAGATCCCTTCCAATCCATACCGTTCTGTGATTGCAACCCAAATCATCCCATGATTTCATGAACATCCCTTCCAATCCAAATCATCCAATGATTCCACAAAGGTCCCTTCCAACCCAAACCACTGTGTGATCCTATGGTCCCTTCTAACTCCAATTCATTCTATGATTCCACGAAGGTCCTTCTTACTTAAACCATTCTGTGATTCCATGTGTGCAGACCTGCGCCATCCTCCTGCAGACTGACATACAGACAAGGGCTACAGGCAGCAGATGAGGAATTGCAGCAACACACACACCGGAGCAGGAGGAACAGCAGGCACAGCACTCGACAACAGCCCTACAACCTCCAGCATCAGTAGCAACCCTCACTGCTGCAATGCACGCCTCGCTGGTGCAGCTCTGGGAGCAGCAAAGGCTCTCAATCCCAGCTCAGAGCTGCACTGACACCCAAAAGCCACCCTCCCAGCTTGGAGACAGCCCTCCTCGGCCGCTGGGCAAAAGCAATGCTCCCAAAGCAAGAATTGCTCAAGTCTTGTGTCTGCAGAGGAGCTTCCACTGAAAAACCACAAAGATTTCTATCTGGAAATGCCGTCGCTGAGCAGGCGCAGAAGCTACGACACCAGAAATGGTTTTCCTACAGCACGAGCCACTCAGTGCTGATGTGACCACACCGTAGTGCACCGCACGAGCCCCTCACGGTGAGGTTGGCTCCCAAATTGCCTTGGTTTCAGCCCAAAAACTGCAAACCCAGAAGGGCTTCCGACAAGTGAGGAACGCCTCAGAGCCACCCAGCAGCTCCCAAAAGGACGAGGCCGCCGTTGTTTAGATTCCATGGATTTTTTGGCTGGATGATTCGACCCTTGGGGGAAAAAAAAAGCACAACTTTCCTCTTCCCGAGTGCCCTGCAGACAACGAGGAAGCACGAAGCAGAAAAAAGAATGTCTATTTTTTGCTTCAGACTAAAGTAAATAGCAAAGTCCGGCGCTGTGATGGAATTGTGGTGAGTGTGAGACAGAAGAAGGGTTCACACCACTGCTGCTCGGATGCTCAGGGACTGAGAGAGACACATCCAGCTCTGCTGTTACCTGCTCATTGAGCTGCTTGCTCTTGCAAATGCCAGCAGTGAACAGTGGTTTCCAGGTGAGCATGAGGAGAGCTGAGAGCCTCCAGATGTGCCAGGGTCAGGCTGGATATTAGGAAGCATTTAGTCTCCAAAAGAGACTGTGCAGATCCAAACCTGCTGGGATGTTCTGTGTGCAGCTGCTGCAGGGAACTGCTGGGTGAGGGCTGAAATGGGGGGGAGCTGCATAAGCCCCTTCCAGCCCCCACAGCTCTGGGGTGCTGTGCTCTAAGGAAACACATTCACAAGGCCAAGCCCTCTGTGCAGCAAAGCAGTAGGGACAGACTTGGATGGACCACACACTTCTGCACCAGGAACCCATAACTGAGTGGTGCAGCTCTGGCACTGCTGCCCAGAGCTGTGAGCGCCCTATCCCTGGAGATGCTCAAGGCCATGGATGGGACCCTGGGCAGCCTTAGCTTGCAGGGGGCAACCATCCCATGGCAGGGGTAGGGTTGGGGGGTCGCTTCCAACACAACCATTGTATCATCCTATAGTTCTACAACTGTCCTGGCCAGCACTAAATCTGCTTGGAGATCACCCTCAGCACATCCTGCACGGCCCCACTGCAGCAGTGAATTGCTGCCTCTGTGGCACTCAGGGTAGCAGAAAGGGATGTGGGTAACATTTCCCATCCCTCCAGGCACGGGGCCTCTCAGTGGCACCACGTCTCAAGTGCTGCAGCACAGGGTTTGCTGTGGGAATAGGTGCCCCTGGAAGCAGGAGGAGCAGAGTGAGAGGAACCACGAATCAGATGGGTCATAAGGCAGCACGGAGCCCTCTGAAACCCCACTCATCTTCGTGTTCTGTGACGTGCTTCAGCCAGAATCAAAGTAGATCTGCAAAGGGGAAGAGGAGGGGCAGAGCCTTGCCAGGCTGGAGCCCACATTGCTGTCCTCTGGAGAGATGCAGCAAGGAAAAGATTTTCCAAGAACTTCTGTTCAAACTTAGAAACGGAGACCAATCCTCTTAGCCTTGATTAGTTGAAAGCTGGTTTGCTAAGAACCCACGCAGTGCCAAATGGAGCTGGGTGTGCCTTCTTGTTGGGTACAGCCCAGCAGCGGGTACAGCCTCAAAGGGTCTGTACAGCAGCAAGAGAACACGGCTGGAAGGTGGGAAGAGGATGTCAAAGGATGCCACCCCCCCCCCCCTTTGGCACATAGATGTGAGCAAAGCAGCACGGCAAGCCTCCATAGAGGAGCTGCAGCAACAGAAGGGTATGCAGGGGGGGGGCTGTGGTGGGCACGAGGGGGTCCCCACCCCCTGCTTACAGCTGGGGTTCCCCAGAGGGGCAGACTCACCAACTCGATGCCTTGAGGAAAAGGGTTGTCCTCCCAATCCTTCTCAGGGAAGCGCTGCAGGATCTGCCCCTGGCCGTCCCCGCTCCCTGCAAGAACAAGAAGGGCATTAGAGGCTGGAGCTGCATGCCTGGCCAATGCAGGACTGACCCCCCCCCACCCTGCACTCGCCCTGGCACAGCTCACTGTCAGCAGGTGTCCCAGCCAGCAAAGCAGAAGAGCTGCGGTGCTCGGGCCAAGTATAACGTGAAAGCTTCCTTCCTTCTGCTCCTTATCTCCAACTTAGCTCTTGACATGTCCCTGAACAATGGATCCAAGCTGCTTGGTGGTTGTTGTTTTCTTTGAGCTCCCCTCATAGGGGCTCACGGCTGCCCCTATGGCTTCACATCCTGAAACCCACAGCGCTGCCAAAGGGCACATTGCAAACGACTTCCCCCTGGCTGGGCCAAACCCCAGCAAAGTGAATGGCCCCCAAGTCATTACCTGGTCCATGCTGCCCCCTGAGCACAGAGATGAGGATGTTTGGGGACGGAGCCAGAGCTGCTTAAGGTCACATTGCTGCAGCATGGTGTGATGGCAATGAAAATCCTGCACAGCTCCTGCACAACCCTTCCCCTATAGAGGGGATGGCAGTGCTAAGGGATCTGCATTGCTGCAAGGCCCAACCTCAGCCCTGTGCTGGGGTTATGGACATCCCCGACCTCTGCAGGAGGAACCTGGTGTTGGGGTGGTGTGCTCCATAAGGGATATTTTCAGCACCCAGCCCCAGCGCTGCCGCCCACTGCATGGCCACAGCTGTATTTAGCAGGACACAGCATGGGGAGGGATGCCACTTTTAGCCCCAAAGGACCAAAATGGAAAGGTCGGTGCCAAATTAGGAGGAAAACGGTGCTGAGAATCACGTCAGACAAGCCCTGAGCCCAGAGCCAGCTCCAGTGGCCATGCAGGGAGCCCAGAGGTGTGCCAACAGTGGCACACAGTGCAACGCTGCTGCTGCCATGCATATAGCACTGCAGCTTGCTCCGTGCAGTGGGGACAGGTGCTCTGTGTTTGCTTGATCACAGGATCAGCACAGCCCGGGGGCTCGCAGGAGTGTGAGCACCTCCCTGCCCTGCTGACCACGCACTGAGCAGCCCGGGGTCCCATTGGCCTCCTGGGCCACCATTAGAGCCATGGCTTTCTCTGCAGAGCTCAATTCCAGCAGCTAAACCTCGTGACTTAGAAACCTCTGTGCTTTCCTTGGCGTGTGCCAAGGTGCTGGTGCAGCCACCAGGCTCTGCTCCTTCCTTCCTGCTCCTTGGGTGAGGCTGGTTGGGATGGATGGTGACACCTGGACATCCCAACCGGGGCAGCCTGGATGGCCGGGGTTAATGTCAAGCTATATCAGGAAAGTTTATGAGATCTTATCACAATACAGGAAACTCTACATAAGCAAAAAAGTTAAACATTCAGCTGACGCACCACAAGCAGTGACCTTAACCCCCAGGCAGGCACGATGGGGACAGCGGGGGGCAATGGGGACACAGGGGGCAGTGGGGACGGTGCTGCATAGGGAAGTGACAGCACTGGGGGAGACCTCAGTACGGCCCTCAGTAAGGACCTGACACACATCAGGAGCTGTTTTGTATGTGGGCAGGGAGCAAAGGGACACGAGGAATGGCTTTATACCAATAGAGGGAGAGGTGCTGGGCAGGGTGAGGCAAGGAGCTGCAGCTCTGTTGTCAATTCTGGGGTTGTGTGATCTTTAAGGACCTTTCCAACCCAACCATTCTATGCTTCTGCGATCCTTAAGGACCCTTCCGACCCCCAAAGCCATGGGATGACCTGGAAGGGGACGTGGAGCTTGTGCACAGAGCTCATTGCTCACACCCAGCATCACCTCCAAGCCCTCTGTGCTGCTCCCAGTGACCCCGGATCCTCGTGGGGCCGTGTAAGCAGCACTTGGGCAACCGCCCTGCAACCAGCACGAGTGATTGCATCAACTGAGACTGCTGCCAAATGCCGGGACGGCTCAGCCCAGGCATTGCCCACTCACTGGCACTGGGTGTTCCTCAGAGCAGATTGGGTTTAACTCCAGCCGCTATCAAGAGTGCACAAGGTGTCTGGGATTAGAAGCTCACAACGCTGAGCTGCTGTGATGAAGTTAGGAAGGATGCAAAGAGCAGAGGATATGGCAGAGCTGCAGGGAACGGCACAACTCTGAGCTGACCCTCAGGCATGAGCCCACCATGAGACAGGAGCAGCACGGGGTTCCCAGTTCCTGCTGTTGGAGAGCAGCACAAGGCTGCAAAAGCACAAGGCTGCAAAAGCACAAGGCTGCAAAAGCACAAGGCTCAACCCTGTGCACAGTGCAAGGTGGCACATCACACTAGCAGCGCACAGAGCTAGAGAACCACACAATGATTGGGTTGGAAAGGTCCTTTAAGACCACAGAACTATGGAATCCCATGGCTCACATCCAGCTCCTCGCCCACCAGGACCCAATCCATGGGCTGGATATACACCCACAGTCTGAGTGTTCCCACAAAGCCTTCATCACTGCACAGCCTCCATCTTCAGCCATCACGTGCCAAGCCAGCACTGGCTCTCATTTCCCCTGCTCTGCTGTCGTGCCTCAACCCAAAGGAGCAGTTCTGTGGACAGACAACCTCCCCCCTGCCCCATCCTTCTCATTTCTGTCTTTCAGCAGGAAGCACCTTTGAGGTCTGTCTCAATCACACAACCTGCGTGTGGAGGCTTCTGCATTCAGTCCCCAGGTTTACCGCAAGAAGAGATTTGTCACACACCAAGTGGATGGGATGGGGTGGGATGGGATGGGATGGGGATGGGAATAGGGATAGGGATGGGATGGGATGGGATGGGATGGGATGGGATGGGATGGGATGGGATGGGGATGGGGATGGGAATAGGGATGGGGATGGGAATGGGGATAGGGATGGGGATGGGAATGGGGATAGGGATGGGATGGGATGGGATGGGATGGGATGGGATGGGATGGGATGGGATGGGATGGGATGGGATGGGATGGGATGGGAGGGGATGGGATGGGATGGGAGGGGATGGGATGGGATGGGACGGGATGGAGATGGGATGGGGATGGAGATGGGGTTGGGAATGGGGATAGGGATGGAATAGGATGAGGATGGGGTTGGGAATGGAGATGGGGATGGGGATGGGGATGGAATGGGATAGGATGGGGATAGGGATGGAATGGGATGGGATGGGATGGGATGGGATGGGATGGGATGGGATGGGATGGGATGGGGAAGGAGATGGAGGAGATGGGGATGGAATGGGATGGGATGGGATGGGGATAGGGATGAGATGGGATGGGGATGAGGATGGGGTTGGGAATGGAGATGGGGATGGGGATGGGGATGAGGATGGGATGGGATGGGATGGGATGGGATGGGATGGGATGGGATGGGATGGGATGGGATGGGATGGGATGGGATGGGATGGGAGGGGATGGGATGGGAGGGGAGGGGATGGGATGGGATGGGGATGGAATGGGATGGGGATGGAGATGGGGTTGGGAATGGGGATAGGGATGGAATGGGATGAGGATGGGGTTGGGAATGGAGATGGGGATGGGGATGGAATGGGATAGGATGGGGATAGGGATGGAATGGGATGGGATGGGATGGGGAAGGAGATGGAGGAGATGGGGATGGAATGGGATGGGATGGGATGGGGATAGGGATGAGATGGGATGGGGATGAGGATGGGGTTGGGAATGGAGATGGGGATGGGGATGAGGATGGGGATGGGATGGGATGGGATAGGATGGGATGGGATGGGATGGGATGGGATGGGATGGAATGGGATGGGGATGGGACAGGATGGGATGGGGATGGGAGGGGACGGGGATGAGGATGGGATGGGATGGGATGGGATGGGATGGGATGGGATGGGGTGCTGTGGCCCATAGACGTCTGCTCCTACTTCCATGAGAGCAGGGAATAGCTCTGGGGCATTTATAAAGCTGTGCAGAAAGAGAACGGGGCAGGGAGGAGATGCCCAGCTCAGCTCAGGTACGTGTCTGAGGTGGGCTCGGGTGGGACACTGAGCTCAAAGATCCAGTTTCTGACCTCCAAATCCTACCCCAAGCCCTCCTCCTGCCTCAGTGCCCACTCACCCCACTGCCATGGCCAGTTCAGGAGCAGCAACAAGACGGAATCACAGAATCATTTAGGTTGGAACAGACCTCTCGGATCACCAGTCCATCCCCACCGTGCCCACTAACCATGTCCTCAAGTGCCACATCCCCCCCCAGTTCTTGAACATCACCATGACTGGGGACACCCCACCCTGGGCAGCCCGTGCCAGAGCCTGACTGTGCATTCAAAGACATCCAACCCCGCACACCCTCAGCTCTGCAACATACACCACGGAGCTCATAGCACTGTCCCTCCCACTTGGCAGGGGATGTCCCAGCACAGCGGATGTCCCTGGGGTGAGCTCCGTGCCCCCCATCACAACCGCAGCCCCCGTGGGCAGCGCGCACCCGGCCCTGTCAAAGCCACCGCGCCGCAGGGCACGGCCACTGGGACAACACGGCGAGTGTCTGCACCGGGACAATGGCACCACTGTTCCCTTCTTACATATTTATGACACGAACACAAAGAATGGCTTTTCTATGGGGGAGCACAAAAGGGCTGTGTGCCGTGCTGGAGCTGCCCGCTGTGCCCTGATCCTTAGGGGGAAGCCCGCCCGCGCCCCACATCCCCACATCCCCTGCACGTCCCCAGCATGATGCTCCATGAGCCAACTGCTTGCTGTTGCTGTGGGCATCAGCTGGATCTGTGCTGCCCTGAGCTGCTGCCCTGTGTGTGTGCACAGGGCTCAGCCAAACCCTGGGTTGTGGCAACCCTTCACCATCAATACGAGCTGGAGGATGGATGGATGAAGCACAGCACTGCCAAAAAGACCCTGCATGAGGGGTCAGATGGGGGCAGCCCTTCAAGCCAGCACTGTGTCCTCACAGCACAGAGAGCCAAGCAGAGCCTGGATGCATCCAGGGCTGTGCAGCCAGCAGGGTGAGGGAGGGGATCTGCCCCTCTGTGCTAAGACATCTCACCTGGAGCACTGCATTCAGATGGGGAGTGCTCAGCACAGGGCAGACACCGACCTGCTGGAGTGGTGTCCATAGGAAGGACACAAAGAGGGGCTCAGGGATGGAACTGCTCTCATAGGACAAACTGAGAGCTGGGGCTGTGCAGCTGGAGTGCCTTTAAGGTAGAGTGGTTTAGAATGAACCAAAGTTGTGCTCTGTAACAATTCCTATCCTGGGTATATTCCCCCTCCAAAACAAAATACATGGGAAAAAAAGAACGAGTTCAAGTGTTTAAAGATCGCCGTAGTGATGTCTGAGGACTTGGGCTCTTCGTAAACATGATAACAATCAGAAGGATAAATAGTTCAGGATGGGGCCAGTGGCCCAACAGCTCCCATTGAGCTCCTCACGGCAGGGAAAGCTCTTTGCCATCGAGGAGCAGATCAGTTTCACACCAGCCTTTCTCTTGGTCGCACTGACCATCTCCACGCTGTCATTTACTGCCTCAAAGCTGCTCTCAGGCAAGTCCCAGTTAAGATCCAGGAATGTCCACGAGGTTCTTCAGCTCCTGCTGCCAACACAAGCCAAAGCTCTGCTCTGTCGCAAAGATTTGCCCTCGTTGTTCCTTGAGCTCGTGCCAAGAGGAGAGTCGCTATTTGTCTTTAGAAGCATTTAAAGCAGGAGAGGAAGTCATTAAAATATAAATCATCCGTCTTGTTTCCAAGATCTCCGTCCCAGGGAAGTGCTGCTCGGGGCCCACGGGGTTACTGGCAGCCACAGAGATAAGCGCTTCCCAGCTGCCTGCTGCTGCTCCACGGCCATTGCTGGAAATGCTTTGCAGCCATGGCAAGGGGAAGTCCTTTGCAAAGAGCCCCAACCCATGCATGGCTTGGGCACCCATGGATGGGGCCCTGGGTACACAGCCCCCAGCAGGGGGGGGTCTGGGGGTCATTAGAAAAGCCCTCCAAGACCATCCAGTCCAACCACCCACCTACCACCAATATCTCCCCACTAAACCATGGCCCATAGCACAACATCTACATGGTTCTTAGATACCGACGGGGACTTCTCCACCTCTCTGGACAACAGCCCCCACTTCCCAGGGCCAAAGGACGTGGTCACAGCTCACCCACGGAGCACGGAGGAGCAGTGGGGACTGCACTCACTTGGGCACATGGAGCAGATAAGACAGGTCAGTGCTCGGAGCTTTCTGCTCAGCACTATGGAGCACAAGAGCTCGGAAAGAGGAAGCGATGCTGTGCCCCAGCAGTGCCAGAACCACCTGCTTTCACCTCATTTCCTCCTGGCTGTCAGAGCTGCCGTGCCATGGTCAGTGCTGATGCACCAGTGCATGCTGCCATTCCTTCCCAGGCTCAGCACTCTGCACTTGCCCTCAGTGAACCCCAACAGGTTCCTCTCCACCCTCTCCATTACAAGACGGTCGGCGCTATCGTAAGCCATCACCATTAAGCTGTAACACGGGAGCAGTGTGAGTCAAAACAGGCAATGACGGGCTGTTAAGCAGCATGCTGATGTTGGGAGGGGACACAGCAGCGCAGCCCAGGGTTACCTGTCTGTAACATTATCTCTGTAGGATCTGCTGTCCCATTCAGGCTGAGCAAAGAGAACCATTCGGGGACGTCAGTGTAAACAGCTGTCGACTGTGCACGCATGCACAGTTCCTGTGCACACAGATATTTACTGGTACTTGGTCATAACAAGAGTCTGGGCAGCCTCGATTTGCACTTCCACGTTTACAGTAATGCATGCTTTATAAAACCCCCCCGGTCTGAAATGTCATCAGACGCTCCCGCAATGAACGGCGGCTTTTCCTGAGAAACCTAATGGGATTTCTTTAGGTTTCCTTTCCTGAGAAAGGGGTTTAAGATGCTGGTTGTGGGGCTGCATTCTCACGGCACTGCATGAGGAGGGCTGCTGTCAGCCCTTGTGCTCAGAGATCCTGCAAGCAAAGTGATACTTTGTCATGGAATCATAGCAGAGGACCATAGAATTGGCAGGGACCCCCAAAGCCCCCACACTATGGGCTGGGTGCTCCCCCCCAGTTCAGGCTGCCCAGAGCCTCATCCACGTCCTTGGGCACCTCCAGGATGGGGTTACCCACAGCTCTGGGCTGCACCACTCACTGATCTGAACAGAGGGAGCACAAAGACTGAAGGTTTGCTCTGAGCAAGCAGCAATCCTGGCCCATCGCATGCAAGCACCAAGCAAAGAGCACAGAGACAGCCACTGAAAGAGCTTTGGGGAGGGACCTGCTTTATTTTTATCCAATGCCGAATTCCAGTTGCTTCCCAGGGGACCCACGAGCCGTCTCCAATGGGTCCTGTCCCCACAATTACAGGGTTGCACCACCAGTGTTTACCCGGAGCCTAAAAACAGTGCCAGCCATCCCCAGTCAGTCCAGTGAGAGCACGCAGCAGCACAGCACAGACCTGCTGGGCACGACGCCTGCAGCACGGGGTGACCTGCTGCCCAAAGGACTCAGAATCACAGAACCATTCCAGTTGGAAAAGACCCCCATGAGCACCAAGCACACATCCCATACCGTGGAACTACAGAACAGAGAGTTGCAAGTGACTCACATAGATCACTGAGCCCGATGCCTGTTGCACAGGGGGGTGACCCAAAGGATATCCGAGGTTGCAAGGGTCTCACAAAGATGGTTGAGGCCAACTCCTGGTTCAGCATCTGGATCATAGCGCATACATGCACAGCACTCCTTGCATTGGGCACCACGGACAGCACATGCTCATGCAGCCAGTGCGTCATCCAAGACTGCAGCCCCAGGGGCACCGACACCAGCATGGTAGGAATCATTGAGCCACGGAATGGATGAGTTGGAGGGGTCCTTAAAGGTCATAAGAGCCATAGAGTGGTTGGGTCGGAATGGACCTTATAGATCACAGAGTGATACAGTGATTGGGTAGGAAGGGTCCTTGAATATCGTAGAGTCATAGGATGGCTTGGGGTGAGTTGAGAGGGACCTTAAAGATCATGAAGCAGTTGGATTGGAAAGGTCCTCAAAGATCAAGCGGTTAGATTGGAAAGGTCCTCAAAGATCATAGAGTAGTTAGGTTGGAAGAGACTTTATGGATCACATAGCAATAGCATGGTTGGGTTGGAAGTGTCCTAGAAGATCACAGAGCCACAGAGTGGTTGGGTTGGAATGATCCTTGAAGATCATAGAGACATAGACTGGTTGGGTTGGAAGTGCCCTAGAAGATCATAGAGCCATAGAGTGGTTGGGTTTGAAAGGTCCTAGAAGATCATAGAGCCATTGAGTGGTTGGGTTTGAAAGATCCTAGAAGATCATAGAGTGGTTGGGTTGGAAGGGTCCTTACAGCTCACAGAGCCATAGAGTGGCTGGGTTGGAAGGGTCCTTAGAGCTCACAGAGCCATAGAGTGGTTGGGTTGGAAGGGTCCTTACAGCTCACAGAGCCATAGAGTGGTTGGGTTGGAAGGGTCCTTACAGCTCACAGAGCCATAGAGTGGTTGGGTTGGAAGGGTCCTCACAGATCACAGAGCAATAGAATGGTTGTGTTGGAAGTGTCCTTGAAGATCATAGAGCCATAGAGTGGTTGGGTTGAGTTAGGAGGTATCTTATAGATCACTGAGCCACAGAACCCCAACATTACATGGGGTGGAAGGGACTTAAGACTCTACCCGGCTCCAATCCTGGTCATGAGCTGGTTGTCCCCAGTTAGTTCAGCTCAGTTCACCAAGTAGCCCCGTGCTGGAGCAGTGCCCACAGCTGCCGGGAAGGAAAATTCCTTACAGGGAGCAGGCAGCACCAACACAGCAGTGCAAACACCGGGCGCAGTGTGAGCATGGGGTGTGTCATTGGTTTGTTCTTGGTGTTATTTGTATTTGACAACAAATCTGCTTTCATTGCTTTATTCCATTCCACCAGCAATTTCTGAAGGCTTTGTCACTGGCACTGAGGCACGCAGATGTCATGCAGCACTGCACGCAGCACCCTGTATCTGTGCCCTGGTTGCATTGGGCTCCCACCACTGCAATCCTTGCAAACCACAGCCCATCTCTCCTCATGGTTGGCCTTCCTTTTAATCTCATTTGCATATGCAAATGATAGCCTATTTCTGCTACTCGGCAGAGCGCGTTTCAATCGCTGTAAAACTGATCGGATTGCATTAGGAGAACAACATGCACAGAAACACAACACAGGAGGCAGCGAGCTCATGTTCTGCTCCTGGCTCCACATCTGCATCCCTGCTCCAGGAAGGAGTCTGAGTGGAAGAACAGTGATAAATACATGGCAATTCCAACTGGGGAATGGAAGCAAAGGCAGCAAGGCACAGCCCCGAGTGCACAGCAAACTAAGGGGACATCAGCTCCCCTCCCAGCGACCGCCCCACAGCTCCCCATGTCAGCAGGGAGATGAGGGGTAGCTGTGAAAGCTGGTGGGGCACAGCAACAGAAAACACAATGCTGGGGTGAGGGAAGAAGGGAACCACTTGAGGCTGCTTCCCTCCCCAGAGCGGTGAGGACCCAGCACTGCTGCCCAGTGCACCTCCAGCCCAAGATACGGCCCTGGTGGGGGGCACCCACCCAAAGCAGGGATGGGGCTGGGGTGTCCCTTCCAACCCAACCATTCAGCGCTTCTGTGACTCACTGCAGACTCCCAGGCCCCAATGCCATGTGTGGACTCTGCACCACCAAGCAGAAGGAGCAGCCAGGGCACAAAGGGAACTGAAGCAGGTCGGTTCTGCAGAAACATCCCCCAAGCAGCCGTGCAGCCACATCCACAGGAGGAAGGGGCCGCAGCTGCTCATGGGAACAGAGAGCACCACAGACAGAGAACCAACCCCCCCAACCCCCCCCCTCATCCCCAGGGCTTTCAGCCTTTCCCCAAGGCTACTGCTGCTGCCATCCCCCACCATTAGGCTGACACCAGGTACAGGGAGGCTGTGACAGCTCAGCTGGGCCCCCAGACTCCTCTGCCCTTACATGCTCAACCTCCTCCCACGCACCAAAGGGATTATCCAAAAGCCCTTCAAAGGCAGTGCTGTCTCTCGAGGTCACCAGAGCTCAGAGGAAGGACAGGTAGCGCTGCACCAGGTATGGAGATCAGCTGTGCCTGCGTGGAGCTCTGCTGAGCAGCTGGCAATGTCACCAAGCTGATGGCAGCCCCTGGGGAGGCAACCCAAAGCACAGTGGTCACCCAGTGGGCACTGTGGCATTGAGAAGGCACAGCAATGCTGTTTAACACCACTCTTGTGAGCAGGAAACTAAATCTTCCTCTTCTTCACCCAATACATAGGCCCTGTATACAGTTCTGAGATCTTCAAGGACCCTTCCAACCCTACCCAAGCCAGTATATGGTTCTGGGATCTTCAAGGACCCTTCCAACCCAACCCAAGCCAGTATATGCTTCTGGGATCTTCAAGGACCCTCCCAACCCAACCCAAGCCAGTATATGGTTCTGGGATCTTCAAGGACCCTTCCAACCCAACCCAAGCCAGTATATGCTTCTGGGACCTTCAAGGACCCTTCCAACCCAACCCAAGCCAGTATATGGTTCTGGGATCTTCAAGGACCCTTCCAACCCAACCCAAGCCAGTATATGCTTCTGGGACCTTCAAGGACCCTTCCAACCCAACCCAAGCCAGTATATGGTTCTGGGATCTTCAAGGACCCTCCCAACTCAAACAAAGTCATTCTATGGTTCTGGGATCCTCAAGGACCCTTCTAACCCAACCAAAGTCATTCTAATGCTCTGGAATCTTCAAGGATCCTTCCAAACCAACCAAAGTCATTCTATGGTTCTGGGATCTTCAAGGACCCTTCCAACCTAACCAAGCTATTCTATGGGTCTGGGATCTTCAAGGACCCTTCCAACCCAACCATTCTATGATTCTATGAAACCATGTCGTGGATGTCAGAGGAAGAGGCTGAAAAGTCTCCATGTAGCCTGAGCTTTCCCCATCACCGTATCTACATCTACTCATAGATCCAAACGGGGTGGTTAGTTTGAAACTTATTTGGGGGAGTGAGAAATGTCAGGAAAACCTACGAGACCTCTGAGAGGTCTTAAGAGTAAAAAGCTGCCTGCTGATAGCCTGACATCACTGCTGATGGTTGAAGGAACCACGGTCAAGAGTTTACACAACGGAGAGTCCAGCAGGAGTCACACCAAGGTGCTGCAGTGCCTGGAGCAGCCCTGTTGGAGGAGAGGCTGTGAGCCAGGGCTGCTCAGCCTGGATCCCATTTGTGTCCATAAATCCCTGCACAGGGGCTTCAGGACCAAAGTATCATAGAAGCATAGAACAGATTGGGTTGGAAAGGCCCTTAATGATCACAGAACCATGGAATGGTTGGAAGTGTCCATAAAAAGGGTCCTGGAGATGCTCCTCTGGATCAAATGCCCCAAAACACAGAGGAAATTTAATGCAAAACACCCGGATTGTGGCAAACCCTGAAAACACGACCAAAATCCAACCCAAATCTGCCTCCAACAGGAGCAGAGGAAGAGCAAAGGGAGAGCAGCTCCTGGACCACACACACCTGCCCTGCCTTGAGCTGCCTTCATCCCATCCAGACACAGAAACACCTCCTCTGAACAGGGAATAAATCAAGCAGGCTTTGGCCTCTTCCTCTGACGTGCCTGAAGGTTTTTGTGTGCAGCAATGGCTCTTCCATACAGCCATGTCTATAAGTGTTGGAGGCAGCAAGGAAAAGCACAACCTGCAGGAGGGCAGAGAGCTGGGGGGCTCCCACCCCTTCCAACTCAAGCCACGCTGTGATTCTACAGCTTGTTAGGACCCTTCAAACCAAACCACTTGATGGCTCTGTGATCTACAAGGTTCCATCCAATCCAACCATTCTGTGGTTCTACATTCTACCAGGACCCTTCTGTTCCAATCATTCTATGGCTCTGCAATCTGTAAGGCCCCTTCCAACCCAACCACACTATGGCTCTGTGATCTACAAGGTCCCTTCCAACCCAACCACACTATGGCTCTGTGATCTACAAGGTCCATTCCAACCCAACCACACTATGGCTCTGTGATCTACAAGGTCCATTCCAACCCAACCACACTATGGCTCTGTGATCTACAAGGTCCCTTCCAACCCAACCACACTATGGCTCTGTGATCTACAAGGTCCATTCCAACCCAACCACACTATGGCTCTGTGATCTACAAGGTCCATTCCAACCCAACCACACTATGGCTCTGTGATCTACAAGGTCCCTCCCAACCCAACCACACTATGGCTCTGTGATCTACAAGGTCCATTCCAACCCAACCACACTATGGCTCTGTGATCTACAAGGTCCCTCCCAACCCAACCACTCTATGGCTCTGTGATCTACAAGGTCCCTTCCAACCCAATCACTCTATGGCTCTGTGATCTACAAGGTCCATTCCAACCCAACCACACTATGGCTCTGTGATCTACAAGGTCCATTCCAACCCAATCACACTCTGGCTCTGTGATCTACAAGGTCCATTCCAACCCAACCACTCTATGGCTCTGTGATCTACAAGGTCCATTCCAACCCAACCACACTATGGCTCTGTGATCTACAAGGTCCATTCCAAGCCAACCACACTATGGCTCTGTGATCTACAAGGTCCCTCCCAACCCAACCACTCTGGTTCACCCCCAGTGATCCCACCACAGCTCACATCCCCTCCCACCCCACCCAGGTACGCAGGGGCTGCCTCCATATAAGGGAAGAGAGCTGAAAAGCAGATGTGCTGTGCAGAAAACCCCAGCTTCCTGTTCACTCCCCTTCTACCCACATGCTTTTTATTGAAGGCTGACAATAGCAAACAATACCAGGAACGTGATGTCAGTTAGCACTGCGAGGAGCCCGGCCAGTGCAGCAGAGAGGAGCATGCAGGTGCAGTGCACCCATGAGCTCTGGAGCTCTGCAGCACCCCACAATAGGGGAATTCAGTGCCACCACCCCCAGCTTGTTTGAGTTTCCTGAAGTACAACAGCTCAGCTCACTAACTGCCTCCTCACAGGGGAGATGCTAAGTGGACCCCGTTCAGAAGCATCCCTTTTGCTCATGAAAGCTCTGTGCTGGAGCAGGAGAAGCTGCTGTAGGACATGGGTACAACCCACAGGAAGCCACAGCAGTGTCAAATGCTCAGACCGAAACCTGCTCTGTCCTTGAGCAAACAGAGAACCACGAGCACAGCCCTGGCAATGAAGGGACCCTGCCAGCTGCCACGCTGAACCCTCTGCCCTCCCAGAAGCCCAAAGGCACAGAGCTTTGGAGCACACCCTGGGCTGGACCAGGAGAGGCTCCTGAGCCCACCTCCATGTGGTCCCAGCATGTGACACCCCGCACTGGGAGTACAGCCTTATAATGAAGGGGCTGCATAACAAGCAGAGCATACCCTGCTGCTGAGCACAGACCAAGGTCTGCCTGCTGCTGCTCCTGCACTGACCCCAAAGCCATTCAGAGACTGGGGAGCGGTTCAGATCCCCCAACCCACCCCCTTGCCCCAGTGCAGCCAAGCTGTGCAGTCCCACCTGCAGTCCTGTGCCCCCCAGCAGGGCTGTGTCTGGGAGAGGATCCCCCCCACTGATACAACTCTGTGGCCGCCCGCAGCTGTGCCAAGATAGCTCTGACAATGAGCTTTGTCAGCTCACAGCTGCTGAGCAGCAGGGGCCGGGGCTGCGAAGAGCCATTCTGGAGACCCCCTATGAGGTTATTTTGCAGTGAAGAACCATTCTGGAGACCCCCTATGAGGTTATTTTGCAGTGAAGAACCATTCTGGAGACCCCCTATGAGGTTACTCTGCAGTGAAGAACCATTCTGGAGACCCCCTATGAGGTTATTTTGCAGTGAAGAACCATTCTGGAAACCCCCTATGAGGTTACTCTGCAGTGAAGAACCATTCTGGAGACCCCCTATGAGGTTATTTTGCTGTGAAGAACCATTCTGGAGACCCCCTATGAGGTTACTCTGCAGTTCAGGGAAGCTACAACCATGGCAGGGGCAGAATAGCAGCCCCACACCCCCAGGAGGTCAGCTCCTGCCCTGGGACAGTGTGGCATGTTGGCACTGAGCGCTTGGTAAGGGGCTGCTGAGCACAGCACCGAGAAAACAACAACAAATCCCAGGATTTACATGGACTCCCAGCAGCTCCATCTGGAAGCTCTGCAAATCCCAAAGCTGTGCATGCAGCCCTGACCCCAGTGCTGTGCTCGTCCCACTGCTCCAAGCACCATAAGCTCAAAATTCACTTCTCTGAGGTTTATTCCATCTGTTCTCCTGCCGACATGGCACAGGTTTGGGGCTGAAGGCTGTGGGGAGACATCGCTGCGGCCTTCAGTACCTGAAGGGGATGATACACAGGAAGAGAGCAGCTTTCTATGTAAGCAGAGCAATAGGACAATAGGGGGAATGGCTTTAAACTCAAAGAGGACAGACTGGGGTCAGATGAGGGGAAATCTTTCACCCAGAGGCAGTGCAGCCCAGAGCTGTGGGTGACCCATCTTGGAGGCACCCGAGGCCATGGATGGGGCCCTGGGCAGCCTGAGCTGGGGGACTCCCAGCCTATGGGGCTGAAGAGGCCCATCCAACCCAACTACGGTTCCATGACCTCAATGGATCCTTCCATCCCAAGGAATCCCCTGACTCTGGACTCACATATGCAGCCACAACCACAGGCTGAGCCCTTTCCCTGGTACAGCTCGTTCTGACGAGACACCGACGTAAAGCACAACACGAACCTCAAGTCTGCACGTCGGTGGTGCAAAAAACCACGTAACGTGTTCACGCTGACATCTTCAGTGCGACAAGTTTCCCCTGAGGTTGAACGTTTTGGGAAGGCAGGTCTATGAAATAAGAGGCCAATGAAACCCGAAGGCAAAAGAAACGCATCGGCTTCCTTCTTCTTCTGTGTGCTGAGGGCTGCTCAAGTGACCTCAGTCGGCGGCGCTTGGAGAACAAACACGGGGATGTAAGAGATGACTGTGATGCTGTGAGGACACAGATAACCATGTGAAACAAGCAGAGCGACCTTCCAACGGCTGAGAAACGATCCAACAGCAAGGAGAATAAAAAGCACAAACATAGAGTGGAGCTCAGAGGAACTTGGTGAGCCTGAAGCCAGAGGGGAAGAACAAGAAGTGATTCCCCAAAGCAGAAATCCCCCTTTACAAAGGTAAAAGGGATCTGTGCAGCTCCCCCAGGGCAAACCCCTCCAAGCAGCTGCACTGCTGACCCCCACCTGGGTGACCACAGGGCAGCAAGCTCCCTGTCTCATGGCCAAGCCCCGGCTAATTCCCACATCAAACAGCATTTCCCTTTCCACGTTGGAAGCAAAGTGGAGCAGCCCATCCTCAGTGCGCTGTGCTGCTGCCTGACCTCCTTCCTAAACAGCTCTGCTAAGTTCACACTGCGCTCACCCAGCAGCTTAGCTCCCCTTCCTAATCACCTGGCTCCGTGCTGGAACCCTATGAGGCAGCCTAACAAAGTCCAGCATCACCAAACACAGCATTCCCACCCGCATCCACCCCATGCATGTCTCACCACGCACAGCTCCGTGTGCTTCTATATCAAACCGATGACACAACCCCTCGCTGATACCCCCTTCTGCTGCAACTCCAGGAGGAGCTGAAGCAAACGATTGTGCTCCTGCTCAGCTCCAAACAGAGATGCTGTGTCTGTGGGTGAGTGTCAGCCCGCTGCCCGCAGCTGTGCCTGCGCTGCCCATCCCTCCGCTGTGACAGATGGAGCCGTGGGTGATGACAGAGCTGTGGGGAAGGACGGAGCCGTGGCGGTGCATGGGCAGGGTGGGGAAGGACCTTAAAGGGTTGAGTAGGAAAGCAGCCTTAAAACCACTAAATCCATACGATGGTTGGGTTGGAATGGACCCCTCAGCCCCATTGCTTCTATAAGGCTGGGTGTCCTCCAGCTCAGGCTGCCCAGGGTCCCATCCACAGCCTCCAGGGATGGAGCAGCCACAGCTCTGGGGCTGCATCACCTCCAGGTGAAGGATTTCCCCCACATCTGACCTCAGTCTCCCCTCTTTTGTTGCAAAGCCATTCCTCCATGCACAGCCTGCATGCAGAGCCCCTCTCCTCCTGTACATCAGCCACTAAAGGCTGCAATGAGGTCTCCCCACAGCCGGCCCTTCTGCAGGCTGCACATCTCCCTCAGCCCTTCCCCACAAGGAGCTGCAGCCCCCAGCCACCCCTGTGTCCTCCTCAGGTCCTGCTCCTACAACCCAACCCCAGCAGCTGAGCACCCAATGAACCAAGCAGCACCAACGGGCCCACCTGTCCCCATAGGGTGGCACACAGTGCTCGCACTGACATGATACGCTCACACTGCAGGACCTGCTAACGTGCCCCAACCCCATGTTGAGGCAGGGTACCCCCCTGCAACACCACGAGCAGCACGAGTGCTTATCTGGGCCATCAGCAGGAAGGTGACGCAGTGATGAAGGGGGGCGGGGGCAGCCCAGCTTGTTTTCTGCTCCACTTCCTACAGCTACCCACAGCACAGATGCATCTTAACAAACTGAGACGCTCCATTTGCTTTCCCCCAAAAAAAGCCCCTGCTGCATCCTAGGAAAAAAAGAAGAGAAAGGGATAAAAGCAAGAAAAGCAAAGTGCATCGCTGACCCGATCTCAGACACCAGGCACCGGCAGCTGACAAACTCACCCTGCAAGCTGACACGTGGCTGCTTCCAAACCATGCCACAAACAAAAGGGGATTGGAATCGGTGCAAGGAGAGGGCCTTGCTTTGCTCTGTGGGCTCAGCAGCCCCTAGATGAGCAATGCAAACCTTGTCCAGCCCTTTGCATGCAGAGGATGCTCGTGCAGCAGGTCTGAGGAACGCAACCCTATAGAAGTGGGGAGAATGAGGGTCAAGATGTGCTGCAGACCCCACACAATTGCATCCCTTCCCATCGTGACCACCAGCACCACCAGGGCACGTCCCAGATGCGGGCTGAGCCTCCTTTGTTTGTGTTTGTTTGCTTCCAGCACCGACCAAACCGCAGCTGCTTCTCCCAACCAGCATCACAGTGTTGCAAACTGGGCAACAAAGCTACTCCGGGTACCAAACGTGCAGGTTCCTTCCTCGACAAAAGAAATGCAAACTAAAAAAGCACGAGAGAAATGGCAAAAAAGAAACTACGTTTCCCCAAAACTCTCCCTGGCAGCAAACAAGATATTGCTAACAGTGAAGGAATTCTGCTCCCGACATATGTTTCACATTGCACACAGAGCCATCTTCTTCCCAAACGTGGATGTGGCAAACGCAGCTCGCTGTGAGCAGCCACTGGAGGTTGGTTCAATGGATGGGGCTTCCACATGCATGGAGCCGGGCCGCTTTCGGCTGAGTCAAATGATGACTCACTTGGCTGGGCTGCACAGCAGCACGCAGCGAGATCCCAGTGCAAGCAGTGAGATCCCATTGCCAGCAGTGAGATCCCATTGCCAGCAGCAAGATCCCATTGCCAGCAGTGAGTGGCTGTCCTGCAACAGCAGCCACCCCACAGCCACCCCAGGGCAGCAGCAGCCACCCCACAGCCACCCCAGGGCAGCAGCAGCCACCCCATAGCCACCCCAGGGCAGCAGCAGCCACCCCAAGGCAGCAGCAGCCACCCCACAGCCACCCCAGGGCAGCAGCAGCCACCCCATAGCCACCCCAAGGCAGCAGCAGCCACCTCATAGCCACCCCACGGCAGCAGCAGCCACCCCAGGGCAGCAGCAGCCACCCCACAGCCACCGCAAGGCAGCAGCAGCCACCCCATAGCCACCCCAGGGCAGCAGCAGCCACCCCACAGCCACCCCAAGGCAGCAGCAGCCACCCCATAGCCACCCCAGGGCAGCAGCAGCCACCCCAGGACAGCAGCAGCCATCCCATAGCCACCCCATGGCAACAGCAGACACCCCATAGCCACCCCAAGGCAGCAGCAGCCACCCCATAGCCACCCCATGGCAACAGCAGACACCCCATAGCCACCCCAAGGCAGCAGCAGCCACCCCACAGCCACCCCAGGGCAGCAGCAGCCACCCCATAGCCACCCCAAGGCAGCAGCAGCCACCCCACGGCAGCAGCAGCCATCCCATAGCCACCCCAGGGCAGCAGCAGCCACCCCACAGCCACTCCAGGGCAGCAGCAGCCACCCCATAGCCACCCCAAGGCAGCAGCAGCCATCCCAGGGCAGCAGCAGCCACCCCATAGCCACCCCAAAGCAGCAGCAGCCACCCCATAGCCACCCCAAAGCAGCAGCCACCCCATAGCCACCCCAAGGCAGCAGCAGCCACCCCATAGCCACCCCAGGGCGGCAGCAGCCACCCCATAGCCACCCCAGGGCAGCAGCAGCCACCCCATAGCCACCCCAGGGCAGCAGCAGCCATCCCAGGGCTGCAGCAGCCACCCCACAGCCACCCCAAGGCAGCAGCAGCCACCCCAGGGCAGCAGCCACCCCATAGCCACCCCAGTGCACTTCCTCTACCAACTCCCAGGCCAGGCCTCCCGCTGTGCTCCAATGATGAACCCTTGGCCGATGCTGGATGTGTCCTTAACCTACGCTGCTCCTCTCCAGACCCACACAAACCATGGGGAATACAGAAGCCCCCCCAGGCTCAGCCTGCAGACAGCAGCCACCGGTCTGCACAGAGAGAACCACAAGCACCGAGAGACCTCAACCACTGTCAGAACATCACGAGCCATCACAGCTCTATGGTGCCTGGTCCCTCCTGACCCCACAGCACAAGGAGTTGGGCACAAGCAGAGCCAGCTCCCAGCCCTGCCTGGGGGGCTGGAGGGCAGCTCCCTCCCAGGAGCTCTGTGTTGTGTAGGGGCAGGGAGGTGCAGCTCTGAGACCGACCCAACCTGTACAGCAATTAGTCACAGGCAGAGGGGAGCAGTGCGGAGCAGTGCGCCCTTCCTCCCAGCCTTATCTCAAAGCTGCTTTCAGTTTGGAAGGGGGGGATGCAGGAAATCCAGAGGGATGGAAACACCATCAGTCTGACCCCCCCCCCCCCCCCCCATCTCGATGTCAGGTTGCATGCTCACATGGCTGTGCATTCTGCAGCTTGGCAGCAGCAGCTCCTCGGCTTTGCTGCGTTCAGCTGTCAGTCAGTCAGTCAGCCTGTCTGTCTGTCTGTCCCCAGCGTGCAACCAAACACCCCGCAGACCCCCCGTGCACCTCCAGCCCTGCTGTGCTAAAGGCTCTGCAGCACTCATTCAAACCTGACCGGAGCCTGATGGCTGCTCTGTGCTAATAGCAAAGTACCTCCGGTTTGCAGGGACACCATCAAAACCTGCTCAAGAACATCCAGGTCAGGGCTGTGCGCTGTGCCAACATCCAAACTGACACAACACAAGTGAGCAGCCCAGGGCAGCACCAACACGACGCAGGGCAGGATCACTCAGGTTGGAAAAGACCTTCAACGCCATCAAATCCAACCACATCCCACCTTGTGTGTGGCCACATCTCCAGGAATGGGGACTCCCCCACTTCCAGCTCGCGACCTCCTTTCCCTATGGGAAATGCTTCCTAACATCCAGCGCTCCCAGAGGCGGCACATAAAGGAACCAGACACTGAGCAGCTGCATCCCAGCCTGCAGAGCTCAGTGTGGATCCCACCTGCAGCTTAAGAACAGCCTGAGGGCACCAGGGCTCCTTGGATCCTCACCTGGGCTGCAGCGCTGCGAGGACTGGAGAGACGACAACAACATTCACTTCACTGTCATTCAGAAAACACTGCGGCACCTGGGCAGACTCTGCTCTGCAGCCCGAGGCCTTTCTTGACCCTTTGCTTTGGGTCCAGTAGAGCTGTGGGGCAGCATCATGCAATAGGCCCAGAGCATGTGCTTGTTGGGACTGCGAGGCTGAAACTAGCAGCTGGATCCCACAGCGCTGACAGCACGGAGCACCACAAACATCAGCTCAGAACTGAAGGGGCTGGAAGGGACCTCTATGCAGCTCCTCCATTGCAACCCCACATGCAGCTTCCCCCAGCAGCTGCACACAGAGCAGCCCAGCAGGATTGGATCTGCACAGAAGGAGACTCCCCCACCTCTCTGGGCCAGGGCTCTGCCCCCCTCACAGCACTGAGCTCTTCCTCACGCTCAGACAGAACTCCCTGGGCTCCATTCTGTGCCCGCTGCCCCTTGTTTGGCCTTTGGGCACCACCAAACACAGCCCGGCCCCCTCCTCCTGACCCCAACCCCTCAGATACCCACCAGCACTGCTCACATCCCCTCAGCCTCCTCTCATCCACATGCACAGCCCCGGGGCTCTCAGCCTGTCCCCATCAGGAGGTGCTCCATGCCCTGACCATCTTCAGCTGGGCTCTCTCCAGCAGTTTCCAGCCTGCCTGGAACTGGGCAGCTCCACACTGGGCACAATGCTGCAGCTGTGCCCCCCCCAGGGCGGTAATGGCGATCTAATGGCGATCTAATGGCGATCTAATGGCGATCTAATGGCGATCTACCCCTCAAGGGTCCCAGGTAGGCCGGGCTCAGGGTCAGGCGAGGCTCAGGCTCAGGGTAGGCCGGGGTCAGGCTCAGGGTAGGCCCGGGTCAGGAGTCTCCAGGCCGCGGCCCAACCCCCCCGTGCAGCCCATAGGCCGCTGCCCCGCCGGGCCCCTCCCCGCATCCCTCGGCCCAAACCCCGCACCCACGAAGGCCCCGCTTCCATCACGGGCCCCTCAACCCCTCGGCCCTCCCCGCCACGTCTGTGGGGCGCGGCCTGCGCCCCCCCCTCCGCCCCGCTCACCGCGCTTCTCGGCGTCGTAGCCCACCAACACGAAGTAATCGGCGAGGCGGGCCATGGCGGCGGGCCGGGCCGGGCCGCGCGGGGAAGGCCGCGCTCACCGCCCGTCCGCCGCCGCCGCCGCCGCCGTCACGCTGCCCGCCCGCCCGCGCGCCGCCCCCACCGCCGCCGCCGCCATCTTGGCCCCGCGCGCTACCCGGCCCGGCCCGGCCGCACTGCGCCTGCGCAGAAGCTGAAGAGAGGGGCGTGGCCGTGACACCGCCATTGGGGGGAAAGGGAGTGGGCGGGGTTATTGGGAGGGGGCGTGGCTTTAGCGGGATGGGGGCGTGGCTTCTCTGTCGAGTGGGCGTGGTTATGTAAATAATACCGATGTTAATATGGGAAGTGGGCGTGGCTTTGGAGAGGGGGGCGTGGTCCCAGTGAGCGGTCCCGGCTGGTGGGATTTGGGGTGTGGGGCCGTGATCCTCGTGGATCCTCCCTGCCCCATCATCCCGTGATTCCCCACGTCACTGCAGCCCTCTGTCCCTATGATACCCCTCCATCCCTGCAGATGAGCCCTGCTGCCTGCCTGCCCTAACACCCTGCTGCCTCATCTCCCTCCCTAGCCAGTCCCATCCCATCCCTACCACTGTCTTCATCTCCAACCCTATCTCTGTCCCATCCGTCTCACTCCAATCCTTACCCCCATCCACAACCTACCCTATCCCCATCCCATCCCCATCCACAACTGATCCCATTGATCCCATCCCCATCCCATCCTATCCCCATCCTCATCTCCATTCTATCCCTATCCCATCCCTATGCCTATCCCCATCCCATCTCCATCCCCATCCCATCCCCACCCCCATCCCATCCCCATCCCATCCCATCCCCATCTCCATCTCCATTCCACCCCCATCCCATCCCCATCCCCATCTGATCCCATCCCCAATCCACCTCCATCCCCATCCTATCCCCATCCACAACTGATCCCATTCCCATCTCCATCTCCATTCCATCCCCATCCATCCTATCCCCATCCCATCCCCAACTGATCCCATCCCCATCCCATCCCCATCCCCATCTCCATTCCATCCCCATCCCTATCCCCATCCTATCCCCATCCCATCCCATCCCCATCTCCATCTCCATCCCATCCCCATCCCCAACTGATCCCATTCCCATCCCATCCTCACCCCCATCCCATGCTATCCCATCTCCATCTCCATCTCCATTCCATCCCCACCCCCATCCCATCCCCATCCCCATCCCCACCCTCATCCCATCCCATCCCCATCCACAACTGATCCCATTCCCACCCCCATCCCACACCTGTCCCATCCCATCCCCATCCCATCCCATCCCATCCTATCCCATCTCCATCTCCATTCCATCCCCATCCCCATCCTATCCCCATCCCATCCCCATCCCCATCTCCATTCCATCCCCATCCCTATCCCCATCCTATCCCCATCCCATCCCCATCCACAACTGATCCCATTCCCACCCCCATCCCTATCCCCATCCCCAACTGATCCCATCCCCATCCCATCCCCATCTCCATTCCATCCCCATCTCCACCCTCATCCCATCCCATCCCCATCCAAAACTGATCCCATCCCCACCCCATTCCCACCCTCATCCCACCCCATCCCCATCCACATCTCCATCCCATCCCATCTCCATTCCATCCCCGTCCCATCCCCATCCAATCCCCACCCCCATCCTATCCCCATCCACAACTGATCCCATCCCATCCCCATTCCATCCCATCCCATCCCCATCTCCATCTCCATTCCATCTCCATCCCATCCTCATCCCCAACTGATCCCATCCCTATCCAATCCCCCCCCCATCCCATCCCATCCCCATCTCCATCCCATCCCCATCCACAACTGATCCCATTCCCACCCCCATCCTATCCCCATCCCCACCCCCATCCCATCCCCATCCCCATCTCCATCCACAACTGATCCCATCCCCACCCCATCCCCACCCCCATCCCATTCCATCCCCATCCTATCCCCACCCCGAATGGAAAGGGGGAGAAATAGTCGGGCAGGGCTGCTCCCCCTCCTCGCCCCCTTTGCAATTAAACAGACATTAATTAGCCGAAAATACCCAAAGAGCAGCGTGTCCCATCCAGGCTCATGCAGTCCCCTCTCCCTCCCTGCACCCTGGCGCTGAGATGGGGGGTCCCACGCTGTGCCATGGGGAGCCCCCCACCATGATCCTGGCGCAGGGAGCCGCGCTACACCCCGTGGCTCCTCCCGCTGCTCCTCCCGCCCGGCGATATTTAACCTGGGCCGGGCGAGGAGTCACAGCGAGAAGCGACTTGGAGAGGAGCCGGCAACGGGACCGGGCAGCCCCGCGGGCAGGTACGGGCGGCACCGGGTACCGGGGTGGGCACCGGGGAACAGCGCTGCTATCAGCGCAGCTCCGGCACTGGGACCCCCGGAGCCGCTCGTGGACCGAACCTGCTGCTGAGCCGAACCGAGTCCAGCCGTGCAGATCCGAGCCGTGCCCGGCCCTGAGCCGCTCTCCTCTCCCCGCAGCAACGTCCCCGGCCACGCCATGAGAGCAGCGCTGGGTTGCATCACCCTCGCTCTGTGCGCGCTGCAGCTGCCCCACGGCCGGGCCCTGCCCCACGGCCGAGCTGCCAAGCACAGGTGAGGCGGCCCCACACAGCCCCACAGAGGGGGAAGCCACGGGGGGTGCTTGGTTAGGGGAGAGGGGGGCTCCACTGGGTCCTTTTGTGGTGGTCATGAAGTGCTGAGGGAGCCCCAGAGGTGGGGGGGGGGGTTAATGGGGGGATAGGGGACGGGGAATGGGGATGGAGGGGGATGGGGAGTGATGGGAGGTAGGGGATAAGATGGAGAATGGGGTCAGGAATAGGGATGGGGGGAATGGGAAATAGGGGGGAATGGGAGGTGGGGAGTTGGAGGTGTTTGATGGGATATAGGGGTAGAGAGAGGGGATGGAACCGGGGAATGGGGCTGGGGATTGGGTGGGAGGTAGGAATGGGAATAGGGATGGGGGGGTGGGAAATAGGGGGGGAATGGGAGACAGGATGGAATAGGAGATGGGGAATGGGGATGGGGAATGGGGATGGGATGGGAATGGGGTGGAATGAGAGATGGGAGATGGGGAATTGGGATAGGGATGGGAATCACAATAGGGGAATGGGAGATAGGGGATGGGAAATGGGACCAGGGAATAGGCTGGAATGGGGATAGGGGATTGGGATGGGGATATAGGGAATGGGAGACAGGGTATGGGGAATGGGACCCGGGAGTGGGGATGGAGTGGAATGGGAGATAGGGGATGGAACGAGTGAATGGGGTGGAATGGGGATAGGGATAGGGATGAGGATATGGGGAATGGGAGATAGGGTGTGGGAAATAGGGCTGGGGAGTGGGAATGGGGTGGAATGGGAGATGGGGAATTGGGATAGGGATGAGAATCAGATATGGGGAATGGGGGGATGGGGAATGGGATCAGGGGGTGGGGGATGGGGTGGGGATAGGGATATAGGGAATGGGATCAGGGGATGAGATGGGGTAGGGATAGGGATATGGGGAATGGGATCAGGGGGTGGGGTGGGGTGGGGATAGGGATATAGGGAATGGGATCAGGGGGTGAGATGGGGTGGGGATAGGGATATGGGGAATGGGATCAGGGGGTGGGGATGGGGAATGGGATCAGGGGATGAGATGGGGTGGGGATAGGGATATGGGGAATGGGATCAGGGGATGAGATGGGGTGGGGATAGGGATATGGGGAATGGGATCAGGGGATGGGGATGGGGTGGGGATAGGGATATGGGGAATGGGATCAGGGGATGGGGATGGGGTGGGGATAGGGATATAGGGAATGGGATCAGGGGGTGGGGAATGGGATCAGGGGGTGGGGATGGGGAATGGGATAAGGGGATGGGGAATGGGGAATGGGATAAGGGGATGGGGAATGGGGAATGGGATCAGGGGGTAGGGATGGGGAATGGGATCAGGGGATGAGATGGGGTGGGGATAGGGATATAGGGATTGGGATCAGGTGGTGGGGATGGGGATGGGGATGGGGAATGGGATCAGGGGGTGGGGATGGGGTGGGGATAGGGATATAGGGATTGGGATCAGGGGATGGGGAACGGAGCTGGAATGGAACAGGGATGTGGGGGATGGGAGACGGGATGGGGAATAGGGATGGGGTTAATGCATGGAGCACAGCAGGGAGAGGGACCTGAGCCTGTAGTGGGAAGGGCTGAGTGGTGCTGAGGGCTGCACACACACACACACACAGGGGCACCGTGGGTGTGCAAAGGGCACGGCCTGTCCGTGTGCAGCCTGTGTGGGGCGTGAGGACACCTTTACACGCGGGGACACGGGTGTCAGGTGGTTTGCACATGCCTGGACACGCGTGTGGCTGCGTGTGTGGGGTGATGGTGTGCGTGCGTGGCTGCACGCGCTGCGGCACGTGGGTGTGCGGTGTGGGTCAGGGGTTATGGAGTGTTCGTAGGTGGGTGGAAGGGGGGATGTGTCTGCATGAGTGGGGTCACCCCGTGCACATACGTGTGTCTATGGGGTCTCCCCCATCCCTAGACATGATATGGGGGGGGGGGAGGTGCCATGTCCCAGGGCTCTCTGCTCAGTGTCCCCTGTGCACATCCCCCCCCCCCCCTGCAGATTCCTGGGGGCAGTGAACCAGTGCAGGATCAGGGCAGAGGATGGACAAGTGCTGGGGCATGGAGGGGGAAGGGGGGGGGGGCAGAAGGGCAAGATCTGGGCCAGGGATGCAGTCACAGTCATGGGCAGGGAGCAGATGGTGGGGGGGGGGCTCAGGGGCACATGTATGGGGGTGTGGGGTACAACAGTCTGCAGCCCTACCCCATCCCACTGAGCCCATCCATCCCCACTGAGCCCATCCATCCCTGCTGGCCCCATCTCATTGACCCCATCCACCCCCACTGACCCCATCCACCCCCACTGACCCCATCCATCCTCACTGAGCCCATCCATCCCCACTGACCCCATCCCATTGACCCCATCCATCCCCATTGACCCCATCCATCCCCATTGACCCCATCCACCCCCACTGACCCCATCCCATTGACCCCATCCGTCCCCATTGACCCCATCCATCCCCATTGACCCCATCCGTCCCCACTGACCCCGTCCATCCCCACTGACCCCGTCCATCCCCACTGACCCCATCCATCCCCATTGACCCCATCCCCCCCCACTGACCCCATCCACCCCCACTGACCCCATCCATCCCCATTGACCCCATCCATCCCCATTGACCCCATCCATCCCCACTGAGCCCATCCATCCCCACTGACCCCATCCCATTGACCCCATCCATCCCCACTGACCCCATCCATCCCCACTGACCCCATCCTATTGACCCTATCCATCCCCACTGACCCCATCCCCATTGACCCCATCCATCCCCACTGGCCCCATCCATCCCCACTGACCCCATCCCCACTGACCCCATCCCCACTGAGCCCATCCATCCCCACTGAGCCCATCCATCCCCACTGGCCCCATCCCATTGACCCCATCCACCCCCACTGACCCCATCCACCCCCACTGACCCCATCCACCCCCACTGACCCCATCCATCCCCACTGAGCCCATCCACCCCCACTGACCCCATCCACCCCCACTGACCCCATCCACCCCCACTGACCCCATCCATCCCCACTGACCCCATCCACCCCCACTGACCCCATCCACCCCCACTGACCCAATCCATCCCACTGACCCCATCCATCCCCACTGACCCCATCCATCCCCACTGACCCCATCCATCCCACTGACCCCATCCATCCCCACTGAGCCCATCCATCCCCACTGACCCCATCCATCCCCACTGACCCCATCCCATTGACCCCATCCATCCCCACTGACCCCATCCCATCCCCACTGACCCCATTCCATTCTCTTACAGGGAACCCCCGGATCGGATACTCCCCCCAGCCATTCCACACCAACCCCATCGGCACCCACCACCATCCCATAGATCCCCCTCAGGGCTACAACCCAACCGGCTCAGACACCTCATCATCCCACGGCCCCAGCCGGCCCTATGGCACGGCCCCCCAAGGCACAGACACCGACTCCCCCCGGGGCAAAGGGGTCGACGTCAAACCGGGGTCCGGCTGCATCACGTTCATCCTTCACGGGTGGGCTGCGTGCTGGGCACCTGCCAGGTGCAGAACCTCAGCCACCGTCTATGGCAGCTGATGGGCCGCCCCGGCCGCCAGGACTCGTCCCCTATGAACCCCAACAGCCCTCATAGTTATGGGTGAGGGTCTCCCACCCCCACCCCCACCCCCAGGACTCAGTGGGTCGGGTAGGAGTTGATACTTAAAGCACTTCCAGCAGCTGTGGGCTCCTGTGTGCCTTCCTGTGGGATCCCTGAGTGGGGATGGAGTGGGGGGGAGGTGGTGGACCCCATTAACAGGGATGTCCCCATGGAGGGGATGGGATGGAATGAATGCAGCCAGGGGGGGGAAACCGAGCAGCACACCCATGGAGGTGGTGGGGTGATTGCCCCACATCTGCAGCCCCACAGCAGCCCTATAGCTGCAGCTCCATGTGCTCCATCCAACCCTGGGGTGCACAGCTGCACGGGACACCCCTGGGTCACACATAGGACAGCCATAGGACACCCATAGGACACCCCTGGGACACCCATAGGACACCCCTGGGACACCCATAGGACACCCACAGGACACCCACAGGACACCCCTGGGACACCCCTGGACCACCCATAGGACACCCCTGAGACACCCCTGGGACAGCCATAGGACACCCATAGGACATCCCCAGGACACCCATAGGACACCCCTGGGACACCCATAGGACACCCCTGGGACACCCATAGGACACCCCTGGGACAGCCATAGGACACCCCTGGGACAGCCATAGGACAGCCACAGGACACCCATAGGACACCCCTGGAACACCCATAGGACAGCCATAGGACAGCCACAGGACACCCATAGGACACCCCTGGGACACCCATAGGACACCCCTGGGACAGCCATAGGACAGCCACAGGACACCCATAGGACACCCCTGGAACACCCATAGGACAGCCATAGGACACCCCTGGGCCACGTTTCGCCTCCTGTCCCCATTGTGTCCCCGGCCCAGCGAGGTGTTTTGGGGTCAAACTCTGCGCTTTTGGCACAGATGCGCGCGGCCGCGTCCCCATCCCGGTGCGCTCCGACCCGGAGGATCGCGGTCCTGCGGTGCCGCCTGCCGGCCGTGCTGCTCCGTCCGTCCGTCCGTCCACCCCATTCCTGTGTCCGCACGGCTTCCCGTCCATCTGTCTGTCCTCCCTCCTGTCCGTCCACACATCCACTTCTCCATCCGTGTGTCCGTCCGCCCGCCTGTCCTTCCTCCCTCCCATCCATTTGCCTTCCTGGTTGCCCCCCTCCCCCATCGACCTGCCCAGTTCCCCCCCTCCCTCCCGCTCCCAGGATATGGGGGCTGGGAAATACAGAGGACCCCCCACCTCCCCCCCCCCATCACCCCCATCTCCTCTCCCTCAAGTCATTGGACCCCAGAGGGGCAGCAGCAGAGCCAGGGACCCCCCGAACCCCCACCTGCAGCCCCACACTCGGTGCCTCCTGCCTGTCCCCACCACCCCGTGCCCCTTTGCCCCGAGCAAGGAGCAGCATGGTCAGGCTTCAGCTCCCCCCCCCACCCTCCCATATAAACCCCTACAGTCTCTACCTGCAGATGAAGCTCCTCAGTGAGGAGTGGGGGGGGGGGGGTCTCCTCACCTCTAGGTTGCATTGTGGGGCAGCCCAAGTTGTGGGGAGCAGCTGAGGAGCCCCTATTGCAGTGAGAGGTGCCGTGGTTGTGGGCTCAAACATTAACTGGGGGTGGTTAACTGGTGACTCATTGCCCCAGAGCCTGGGGATAAAGGTGGGGGGTCCTGGCAGCTCCACGTGTGCCCCCAACCCCAGACAGCAATGAAGGTCCTGCAGGCGGTGAGTAGCCCACGGAGGGCAGGACAGCAGCCACCTTTACCCTAAGAAAGGCCACCCCATAACTCAGAGTGGTGTGGAGCAGCTGCCTTTGGAGAGGGGGGGGAGGCACTGAGACCCTGGGACCCCCACCACCCCAAAGTGGGGCCCAGGCCTGTGGATCTGACAGCAACACTGTGCAGTGGGGTGGGGGGGGGGACTTTCCTTTGGGGGGTCACAACGTCCCCAAACCCTCGCTGTGCTCTGGGGGGTCGGAAGAGGAGGGGGGGGGGGGGGGCACTGGTTGGGTTAAGGGCTGTTCCTGCTCACCTGGAACCTTCCACCAGGACCCCAACCCTAATGAGCCACAGCCCAGCAAGGACAAGGCTGAGCTGCGCAACTACACGGTGAGGGGCTGCTGTGGGGGCTGGGGAGAGGGGGCTGAAGGGTCTGTGGGGCTAAGGGGGAATCCATAGGGCTGGAGGAGGTCCACAGGGCTGAAGGATCCATGGGGCTGGGAGGGGGGTCCATAGAGCTGAAGGGAGTGGATAGGGCTGGAAGGGGATCTCTAGGGCTGGGAGGGGATCTGTAGGGCTGGGAGGGGAGCTGTAGGGTTGGGAGGGGATCTGTAGGGCTGGGAGGGGATCTGTAGGGCTGGGAGGGGATCTGTAGGGCTGGGAGGGGGTCTGTAGGGCTGGGGGGGGATCTGTAGGGTTGGAGGGGATCTGTAGGGCTGGGAGGGGATCTGTAGGGCTGGGAGGGGATCTGTAGGGCTGGGAGGGGATCTGTAGGGCTGGGAGGGGAGCTGTAGGGATGGGAGGGGAGCTGTAGGGATGGGAGGGGAGCTGTAGGGCTGGAAGGGGATCTGTAGGGCTGGGAGGGGACCTGTAGGGCTGGTAGAGGATCTGTAGGGATGGGAGGGGACCTGTAGGGATGGGAGGGGACCTGTAGGGATGGGAGGGGACCTGTAGGGCTGGGTGGGGATCTGTAGGGATGGGAGGGGATATATAGGGCTGGGAGGAGATATATAGGGCTGGGAGGGGATCTGTAGGGCTGGGAGGGGATCTGTAGGGATGGGAGGGGATATATAGGGCTGGAAGGGGATCTGTAGGGCTGGGAGGGGATCTGTAGGGCTGGGAGGGGATATATAGGGCTGGGAGGGGATATATAGGGCTGGGAGGGGATATATAGGGCTGGGGGGGGGAGCTGTAGGGCTGGGAGGGGACCTGTAGGGATGGGAGGGGCCCTGTAGGGATGGGAGGGGACCTGTAGGGATGGGAGGGGATATATAGGGCTGGGAGGGGATCTGTAGGGCTGGAGGGAATTTACAGGGCTGAGGGGTCTGTGAGGCTGGAGGCTGGTCTGTGGGGATTGGGGGGAGCCCATAGGGCTGAGGGGTCTGTGAGGCTGGGGGGACTCCATAGGGCAAAGGAATGCATGGGGCTGGAGGGATTCCATAGGGCTGGAATGCTGAAGGAAGTCCATAGGGCTGAGAGGTCCGTGGGGCTGGAGGGGGTGGGGGTCCATAGGGCTGGAGAGGGTCCTGTGAGGCTATGGGGCCCGAATCCCCCAGCCCTGACCCATTGCTACAGGAGGGGAAGCTGCTGGACCGCGTTTACAACACGTACCTGCAGATGCACACCCACCAGACAGTCGACTTTGTGCGTAGGAAGGTTTGTGTCCTGGGGGTGGGGGGGGGTCTCATGGGGGGTCCCTCTGGGCCGGTATTCACCATCCCCATCCGTGCAGAGCGCTGAGTATGGAGGCTGCTCGCTGCGCAGGATGAGCGCCATGCAGGCACTGCAGCTGCTGGACCAACTGGTGGATGAATCCGACCCAGACGTGGACTTCCCCAACTCCCTTCATGCCTATCAGACAGCAGAAGGCATCCGGCGTGCCCACCCTGACAAAGGTGGGGTGATGGAGGAAGGGGGGGGGGTCCAACTGCCTGAGCCCCCTCCCCTGGGTTGTGGATGGGGGGGGTTGATGGCTCTTGTTTACCCTCAGATTGGTTCCACCTCGTGGGGCTGCTGCATGACCTGGGCAAGGTCCTGGTGCTGTTTGGGGAGCCGCAGGTGAGGTGGGGGGGTTGGGGGGGGGGTGGGACCCCCTATTAGGGGATGCTGGGGGGGGACATTGGGGATGATTGTCACCCCCCTGCAGTGGGCGGTGGTGGGAGACACCTTCCCAGTGGGCTGCAAGGTGCAGAAGTCGGTGGTGTTCCATGATTCCACCTTCCACGACAACCCGGACACCAGAGACCCCCGCTACAAGTGAGTGCAGCTCATCTATAGAGGGGGTGGGGGGGAACCACAGTGCAATATTGACATCCCCCCCCCCCCCCCACCGCCCCCTACTTCTGCCCCATAGCACTGAATGTGGGATATACCAGCCCCACTGCGGCCTGGAGAACGTGCTCATGTCCTGGGGACACGATGGTGAGCGTGGGGAGACCCAGAGCACAGGGGGGGGGGGGAATGATGGGGGGCTGCCCCGCATGGCCCCCCCCAAACACCCACTTTCTCCACAGAGTACATGTATAAAGTGATGAAGTTCAACAACTTTGCCCTGCCCAAGGAGGTAGGGGAGGGATGGGGTTGTAGGGGAGGGATGGGGTTGTAGGGGAGGGATGGGGTTGTAGGGGAGGGATGGGGTTGTAGGGGAGGGATGGGGTTGTAGGGGAGGGATGGGGTTGTAGGGGAGGGATGGGGTTGTAGGGGAGGGATGGGGTTGTAGGGGAGGGATGGGGTTGTAGGGGAGGGATGGGGTTGTAGGGGAGGGATGGGGTTGTAGGGGAGGGATGGGGTTGTAGGGGAGGGCTGGGGTTGTAGGGGAGGGCTGGGGTTGTAGGGGAGGGCTGGGGTTGTAGGGGAGGGCTGGGGTTGTAGGGGAGGGCTGGGGTTGTAGGGGAGGGCTGGGGTTGTAGGGGAGGGCTGGGGTTGTAGGGGAGGGCTGGGGTTGTAGGGGAGGGATGGGGTTGCAGGGGAGGGATGGGGTTGCAGGGGAGGGATGGGGTTGTAGGGGAGGGATGGGGTTGCAGGGGAGGGATGGGGTCGTAGGGGAGGGATGGGGTTGCAGGGGGGCACCCCAAAGGGGCTGGATGCTTCCCAACCCCAAACCTTCCCCCTTTTCCCCCCCTCTAGGCCTTCTATATGATCCGCTTCCACTCCTTCTACCCCTGGCACGCACACGGGGACTACAAGCACCTGTGCAACGAGGAGGACCTGCGCATGCTACCCTGGGTCAAGGAGCTCAAGTGTGTGGTGGTGGTGGTAGTCATGCTGGGGGATGGGATATAGAGATGCTCTGTGCCCCAATCCCACCACCTCTGACCCCCGTCTTCCCCATGTGCTCCCCCAGCAAGTTTGATCTGTACACCAAGCAAGAGGAGCTGCCCGACGTGAGGGAGCTGCAGGGCTATTACCAGGCCCTGATTGATAAGTACTGCCCTGGGGAGCTCTGCTGGTGAGCTGGGACCCCCCCCTCCCTCTGCAGACACAACCCCCCCCACTGCTTCTTCAGCCACGGACCCACGGACCCCCTCCTTCCCCCCCCAGCACTCAGCACTCCCCACACTGTGTTCCCATCTGTGCACAAGGGCCGTCAATAAACCCACTTGCCATGTAGATAACGCAGCGGTTGTGTTCAAGGTGTGTGGGGTGCAATAGGGAATCCCCCCCCTCCCCCTTAAGCCCCACAGGGGATGGGGCTGCCCACACCCCCAACCCCTCCCCCCAAACCTAAGGGAGAGGCCTAAGGGCTGGAATGTCAAAGGCTTTATTTAGAAAATTATAGGAAACCTCTTTGCCACCCACTGAGCTGAGGGGAGGGGGGGGGGGGGGGGGAAAGCGCGATGCAGGCAGAGCATTTCCCCCCCTTCCACCCCAGCACAGGGCAGCTGAGCCCTAACGCAGCCCCCACCCCACAGCCCAGCCAACTGGGGGGGGCACAGGGGCAGCTCCGGCTGGGGGATGGGGGCAAGGAAGCAGCCACACACTGCGCTGACCCAGCTGTGCATGAAGGCACCGCCAGCCCCAGCCAGAAACCCCCCCAGGGGTTGGAGCTGGGAGTGGGGGGGGGGGGCAGGTGGGGATCTGGGGGGGGTGGGGGGCTGAGGCAGCACTCAGTGCGTGGAATACGGGGCAGCCAGCGCTGCTATTTCCTCCTCTTGGTGCCACGGGGGCCTTCGCCATCAGCCCCCCCCCGGTTTCGGCTCTCCCCCTTCTCCTCTGCCTCCCTGCTGCCCTCCTTCCTGCGCAGCTGCCCGTTCTTCTCCCCCTGCTCCCCACGCTGCTGTTTAGGTGCTTTATGGCGGGTGGGGGGCGCACCCCCCCGGGGCCGGCGGGCCATGGCACGCAGCAGGAAGGTGGTGGCAGCCACCAGGTAGAGGGACCACAACACAACGTGGGGGGAGAAGGGGAGGCTGAGCCGGCGCACGGAGCTCAGCAACCAGGGCAGGAATGCATCCACGGGGCGCTTCAGGGGCAGCTTGTCCTGGGGAGGTGGGGGAAAAACAAGGGGTTGGGGGGTGAGCTACGAGCTGAGACCCACGGGGTTCGGTGCAGTGCAAGGAGTGGATCCTACCTTCAGGCCATGCTGGGCAAGCAGATCATCCAGCGTTGGGTCCCCCAGGGAGACAGTGGGGAAGAACTCCTGGACGTGCTGCCGCCGCCACCACCGTGCGGCTCCCACCCTGCAGGACAAGGACACGGGGATGGGGATAGGAACCCCCCACCCCAACCTGCACCACCATAAGGACACGGGGCTGCTCCGGAGCTCCCCCTGCCTTCCCCTCCCTGCTCACCCGCTCTCGGCGCTGTGGGTGAACCAGTACTTGTAGAGCTGGGCACGGAGGTAGGTGGGCGGCTGAGTGCTGAAGGGGTATTTATCCTCATCAACCTGCACCAGGCGGATCACTGCAAGGGGGAAACGGGGGTGGGCACGGTGTCAAGGGGAGGGGGGGCTGCCCCATCCCACGGGGTCACCAGCAGCCCCCTCACGCTCACCCCGTCCCTCTCACCGTCCTCCTTGCCCTGCAGCAGACGGTGGACGAAGCTGGCAAACCAAGGGCTGCTGCTGTGGTGTGCCAGGGCTGCAAACCACATCTGCCAGTCGAGGCGAGGCTGGTGGGGGGCCACCACGGCGGGGGCTGCACTGACGTTCCCTGGTTTGTACATGAACTCGATCTCCTGCAGGCAGGGCATTGAGGGTTGGAGGGCAGATATGGACCTCTGGGTTTAAGACACCCCAGTAGCTTGCTATTCTGGAGGGCACAGCGCCCTTTTCCCCTCCCCTCAGGCTACAGAACAAAGCCCCACACCGCACAAGGACAGCCAGGTGGTCCAGCAGGATGGAAACCACAAGGCAGGGATGCTCAGAGTGACCTCCAGCTGCCTCCCATCCCACCACTCCCCCATCCCATCCCCCCAGCAACGAGGTGGGCGCTCACCGTCCAGCTCTGCTTGTCGTAGCTGCCTTCCAGCACCACCTCAGGCCGCCCCCCGACGCCGGTCATCCTGCGGAAGAGCCCGTAGGAATTCACCACCTGGAAGCGCTCGACTGCGCTGAACATTTGGTGGATGCCAGGCCACAGTTTGCCATTGGACTCGTAGTCAATGTAGGTGAAGGGCACCTGGGGGAGGGGCAGAGAGAGTGACCACGTCACCCCCCCCCCAAAGGAGAGGAGACAGAAGCTGGGGGGCTGGGCTGAGCCTCCCACCCTTAAAGACGTGCACGCACTGTGGGCACTGCTGCCCAACAGCAACTCCCCCCAGCTCCTACCCCCAGTCAAGGGGATGAAGACCACAGCATTGTGCCCCACAGCCTGGCCACACACCCCCCATATCTCCCCCCCCATGCGCTCACCAAGCTGACAGCAAACATCCCCACGGTAGCTGTGGCGAAGATGGCCCACTGCAGCGTGGCCCACAGCTTCCAGAAGAAGCCACGGATGCAGGCACACCTGCAAGGGGATGGAAGGCTGGTGAGAAATCAGAGCTGTGTGGCTGCATCTGCCTGGGGAGGGGAGCAGCTCCTGGCTGGGGGCACATTATGGGGATGGAGACCCAGGTTAGCCCCTGCTTCAGCCCAGTTTGTGGAGCGGATGGGGGCTGGGAGCAGCTCCAGCCATCCTGGTTGTGCCCTGCTCTAGCAATGCAAAAACAAAGAGAAAACAACCAAACCCTCTCTGAGCCACCTCCATCCCATGCACACAGTGTGAGCCACGTCTTGTACCGCCTGCTCACCAAAGTACAGCCCGGCACAGCCCCCACCCCACTCACCGGTACAAAGCAGAGAGGATTTCCCAGGAGAGTGAGAGGAAGCCCAGCCCCACCAGGGGCAGTGTCACTGCTCGCAGCCACTGCGTGAACTCGTGGTAGGTGAAGGCTGTGGTGGAAGAAAACAGTCAGGGCCAGTTGTGGTGCCTATGGGGGCAGCAGGGCCGTGGGGATGGCCACCCCAGCGCAGCCGTCACGTACCCACTTTGGATTCCAGCAGCCTCTTCTTCCAGTCGATCTCCAGGCTGAAGTAGTGGATGCTCCAGTAGAGCAGCAAGGCGTAAGTGGCCAGTTCCAGCAGGGTGGAAAGGAAGGAGAGGAAGGTAGGGGGCCAGGCTGCTGGAGGAGGGGTGCAGCTCAGCATTGGTGAGCACAGGGCGTAGCAAGACCAACCCATGGCACGTGGTTGGACCCAGGGCTGAGCGCTCACGTGCGGGGAAGGCAGAGCTCAGAGCCCACAGCACCAGAACTACATCTCCCAGGGTCAGATAGTGGTGGTGGCCCATCCCCTCCCAAACACTGCAGAAGGGACTGCAGCCCCCAAACAGTGCACGGGCCCAGAGACTCACAGCTGCTGTTCTTCTTCTTGCCACGTCCCGTCCAGTGCCCCACGTGCTCCTCATCCAGCAGGGAGAAGGCCAGGACGATGGTGAGCGCGTTGAAGAAGTTGTAGTTGCCCGTGAGGATGATAAGGATCTGCAGCAGGACCTGGGCACGAGCAGAGGTGGGGTTGGGGGGGGGGCATCACAGAGCCTGAGGGGGGCACCCCGCTGAAGGCCACGCAGCGTCCCCACACACACCTGGCAGTAGAAGGCAAAGAGCCGCAGGCGGCGGATGGGCATGAAGAACAGCAGAGGGACAGCGATCTCGATGACGTAGGTGGCCACCACGCTGAACTTCTGGAACCACACGGGCAGCTGGTGGGCATACCAGGCGGCCGGCGTGGGGATGCACTGCGTCTCATAGTGATAGGTGAGAGCTGGGAGGACAGCAGAAGGTCGGGGAGTTGGGGGAGCTCACAAGGAGAGAGCTGCAAAGAGCCCCAGAGCTGCTTCAGGGCACAATCCCAGACCAAAGGCTCCACCGAGGTGCCCCAAAGCCCGTGCTGCCCCTCACCTGTGAGCCCCCACCAGGTGGGGCAGCGACTGGTCAGCTTCACCACGCCGGAGGCAAACATCAGGCGGAAGAGCAGCCAGCGCACCAGCCAGAAGGTGACGCTGTCGTGCGGGCGCCAGGCTGTAGAACGCCACTTGAACAGGCGCAGAGGAGCCACCAGCACGGCCAGGAAACCTGCTTCCAGCAGGAGGCTGTCCCTAAGGGAACGTCACAACCCCTAATGGGGACACAGGCTGCGTCCCCGAGGTGACAACAGGGGGACTGAGCCCCTAAGGGAGCGGGCAGGAGGGACACAGAGTCCCCAGGCAGGGCAGAAGGGGGTGTACGAGGGCTGACTTACCACTGGAAGTAGAGGAAGACCTGTCCTACCTGCAGGGAGAGCCAGCAGTCAGTGGGAGGGAGGCCCCGTGCTGCAGGGGGTTTCCTTCCCGTCAGCCCCCACTGAGTGCTCTGCTAGCGATGTGCCAAACCCAAGAGTGGCCGTGAGCCAAAGCCAGGCAATGAGACAGCACTGCCCTGGGCACGGGATGGAGGAGGAAGGAAGGAGGAGGAGGATGCTCTGAGGCCAGATGTGTTGGCAAGACTGTGGTGCCAGGAACCACAGCCCAGGAGTGGCTCCAGAGCTCCAGGCTCAGCCACGTGGCCGGCGAGCAGCAGCACAACAGCCCTGGCTGCAGCCCTGGATGCAAGCAGCACAGAGGGGAGGAGGAAGATGGATTTCTCTCCAGCATCACCTTAAAAGGGAAGGACGAGGGCCTGGCACGCAGGGGATGGGAGGAGGAGGCTCCGGACAGCAGGGAGTCCCAGCCCAATGCAGCCCCCTGTGCCACTTCCCCTCCCACTCAGTACAATGCAGACAGCTGCACACCAGGAACAGTTCCCACGCAGGCAGCTTCCTCTCCCATTCCCCGGGTTTCAGAGGGAACAACACAACAGCTTAAGTTGGAAAGGATCTTAAAGCCCAACTGGTTCCAGCTCCCTGCTGTGGGCTGGGTGCCCCCCAGGTCCCCATCTATGGCCTCATGCACCTTCAGGGCTGGGGTACCCACAGCTCTGGGCAGCAATACCAGGGCTGCACCACCCCTGAATGAAGGACTTTCTCCAACGTCTGACCTCAGTCTCTTTTCTTTCAGTTTAATGCCATTCCTTTTCCCACACGGAGCTGCTGCGGCCCCCAACCAACCCCACACCCTCCTCAGACCCCACAGCCCCACATCTCTGAGCTGAGGGGCCTCGACCTGAATGAAGTACCCAGACAAGCCCTCCTAAGGGCAGAGCAGAGCAGGATAATCCCCACCTTCCTTCACTGAACCCCCTTTCTGCTGATGCTACCCGCAACGCAGTTATAGCTGGGGGTGCACACGATGAAAGAGGAACCCCTTCCTGCCACAACGGCTCTGACTCCCCCCAGCTCCTCCAACCCAAAACCACAGACAGTGAGCACAGAGCTCAGCCCCTGCACCCTCCTCATGTGCATCCGTACCTGGTAAAGCGAGAGGTAGAACACCCTTAGGACAGCAAACAGCAGGCTGTCACGCAGCGAGGAGCAGAGCAACGCGGCCATCGAGCCCACAGCACCCAGCAGGCAGAGCAGCTCCATTCCCTGCTCCGTATCCAACCCCAAGTGTGGGCCGAGCCACAGCAACGTGGGGACATCACGCAGCTGTTCCCACAGCCCCTTCCCGCTCAGACGCAGCACCCGGCGGGCTGGCAGGATCCCATCGCGCCCATACAGCCCTAAAGGGATGGAAGGAAGAAGAGATTCAAGGGGCAGCTCCCTATGGGATGAAGGTGAGAGGCCAGGACCCCCCCACACACACAGCTCTAGGGCTCCATCTCTGCTCCCTGCTGTCTCAAAGCCCTTCAGCAAACCTCAGCCCGCTGAGCTGCTCCCAACCCCTCAAGACACCGACCCTACGCCCTCATCCCCCCTGGGGACCTCAGCTGTCCCCCTGCCACCATTTAGCACATCCCGAGGGGGGGACACCACGTCTACCTCCCCCAGGACCCCCAGAAAGGGCCAGCTGAGACCCCCAAAAAGGGCCCCCTCCGTCCTTCAGCCCCCCAAGGAGGGATCCCCTCCACATCCCTTAAGAAGCCCCTCAGGCCTCCCCCCTCCTCAGGCCTCCCCCCTCCTCAGGCCTCCCCCCTCCTCAGGCCTCCCCCCTCCTCAGGCCTACCCCCCCCTCAGGCCTACCCCCCCCTCAGGCCTACCTCCCCCCCTCAGGCCTACCTTCCCCCCTCAGGCCTTCCCACCTCCCCCCCCTCAGGCCCCGGCTTCTACCCCCCATAAGGAACCCTCAGAGCTCCAACCCCGCTCCACATAACGGGTTAAGAGGATCCCACGGGCACGTACCGGGGATCTGGAGGTAAAGCGACACGAAGGCGGCGAGGTAGGCCGCAGCCAACCCGGCCAGGAAAAGCTCCCTCGGCCGCCGCGGCGGCTCCCCCATGGCGGGCCCGGCGGCACCGACACGTCCCCGCGCTCGCGCCGCCCGTGACGTAAGCACGCACGCACGACCGCGTCGCGTCACGTATGACGTCACGCGTTACGTCGCGTAAAGGGCGGGAAACACAAAAATGGCGGCGTGGAAGGAGCCGACTTCCGGGAGGAGCTGAGAGGGAAAAGGCTCCGCTTTGATTCTTGCTCTGCTTTATCCCACCACAGCCGGGGGGGCCCGGGGGGTGAGTGTCCGTGTGGGTGAGTGTCCGTGTGGCCTTCGTGAGAGCATAGGGCTGCTGTCATGGCGAACCCCGATCCCTGGGCCTGAGGAGGTTCCCGCCCCCCCCCCCCCCGACCCGAAGGTTTCTGTGGTGTTCTCGGTGCCAGCCGTGGGGCCACCTTCATTTCTATGGGCTGTGCTTCCTTAAGGCCTTGATTCGGCCCCAGCTGAAGGTCTCTGCTGCCTTTTGAGCCTCGTTTTGCCTTTAGGAGGTGCTGAACTTGGGGGCAGGACTATAAAGTGTTGGGTTGGGAGGGACCCAAAGGATCATGAAGCTCCAACACAACATTCAGGGCCACCAACCTCCACATTGAACAGCAGCCCAGGCTGCCCAGGGCCACATCCAACCCGGCCTTCAACACCTCCAGGGATGGACGGGGCATCCACAGCCTCTCTGGGCAGCTCTTCCAGCACCTCAACACTCTCTGTCCACAACTTCCCCCTCACATCCAACCTCAATCTTCTTCAACCCATTTCCCTTGTCCTGCTCTTATCTGCCCTCATTAAGAGCTGACTCCCCTCCCATCTATAGGCTCCCTTCAGGTCCTGGCAGGCTGCACTGAGCTCACCCCGCAGCCTTCTCTTCTCCATGCTGAACAAGCCCAGCTCCCTCAGCCTGTCTTTGTATGGAGGTGCTGCAGCCCTCTGAGCATCTTTGTGACCTCCTCTGCACCCTCTCCAACAGCTCCCTGTCTTTCTTCTATTGGGGTCCCACACCTGGACACAGAGCTGCAGATGGGGCCTCCCCTCCCTCCCT